>NW_027013558.1:0-15849 GCF_036934945.1 Oncorhynchus masou masou | reverse complement strand
TAGGTATGCTCTCTCTAATTCTCCCGTCTCCCTCCCTCCCTCCCTCTGATCACACAGGCGAGAAGCCCTGCACACTGTAATGCCTCTTATACCCTCTTTGATCGTAAGATCAGAATGAAATGTTGCACTTCTATTTTATCAGAAGTGTGATTTGTGTTGTGTTAGTTTTGTATAATCAAGCTGTTGCCCCACTCTTTCCTACTGCAGGTACGACAGGCAGAAGATAACCCTAAATGAGATCCACCACTGTGGATCTCACTAAATGAGATCCACCACTATGAAACCTACTTCTGGGAGCTTCACCATCAACCCTGGACTACAGGTACTGACCAGGACTAGCTCAACTCCACTGGTATATTCCAACTTAGACTCCAGGTACTGACTAGGAATGCCTAGACTGACTAGGAATGCCTAGACTCCAGGTACTGACTATGAATGCTAGAGTCCAGGTACTGACTATGAATGCTAGAGTCCAGGTACTGACTATGAATGCTAGGGTCCAGGTACTGACTATGAATGCTAGAGTCCAGGTACTGACTATGAATGCTAGAGTCCAGGTACTGACTATGAATGCTAGAGTCCAGGTACTGACTATGAATGCTAGAGTCCAGGTACTGACTATGAATGCTAGAGTCCAGGTACTGACTATGAATGCTAGAGTCCAGGTACTGACTGGGAAGGCCTAATAGCTAGCTACCTTTGTTTGCCTGTTCCTTAGCTAGCTAGCTTTCAGCTGACAGGTGTTAGCTGGCTACAGAGACTACTGGACAAGCAAGCTAACGTTAGCTAGGTAATGATATGTAATCAAAATAGCTGTTTTGCATGTATTGATTAACCTCAGTTTGAATACCACCATACAGTTAGCTGTGTGATTTAACATTGATTTAAGGTTAGGGTTAGATTTAACATGTTACTGCAGTGGGCTAAATCAGGGTCACACAGTGTTTTTTGGTAGTCTTCAACAAATCTACTTTGAAACAAAAGTATACACCTCACATACTGTATGGGCTTTAAATGGGTTGGGTTATATCCTTCCTATTTGGCCCTGTCCTGGGGTGTCCTTGGATGGGGCCACAGTATCTCCTGACCCCTCCTGTCTCAGCCTCCAGTATTTATGCTGCAGTAGTTTGTGTTGGGGGCTAGGGTCAGTTTGTTATATCCGGAGTACTTCTCCTGTCCTATCCGGTGTCCTGTGTGAATTTAAGTGTGCTCTCTCTAATCCTCTTTCTCTCTTTCTTTCTCTCTCTCGGAGGACCTGAACCCTAGGACCATGCCTCAGGACTACCTGACATGATGACTCCTTGCTGTCCCCAGTCCACCTGGCCGTGCTGCTGCTCCAGTTTCAACTGTTCTGCCTGTGATTATTATTATTTGACCATGCTGGTCATTTATGAACATTTGAATATCTTGGCCATGTTCTGTTATAATCTCCACCCGGCACAGCCAGAAGAGGACTGGCCACCCCACATAGCCTGGTTCCTCTCTAGGTTTCTTCCTAGGTTTTGGCCTTTCTAGGGAGTTTTTCCTAGCCACCGTGCTTCTACACCTGCATTGCTTGCAGTTTGGGGTTTTAGGCTAGGTTTCTGTACAGCACTTTGAGATATCAGCTGATGTACGAAGGACTATATTTGATTTGATTAAATAAAAAAGACACCTGTACCATGTCAGTTATAGACTTGAAATGTCTTACATTTTGAGTTTGCATCCCAATAATACACTTTACATACATCACGGAAGGCTGAAATATAACAAAACCATTTGACATAAAAACACTGGATTTTTTTGTGGTTGATTTTTTTAAAATAATGTTTTATTTTCATAATTATGAATAACATTCCACCCATAAGACCACTAGAGGGTTATTTGGTCATTTGACTGCAGGAAAGGGTTTTAACAACACTGCTCACCGAACCTTAAATTGAGACCAAAAAGCTAATTTTTGCTTTCATGATTTTTAAAAATAGACCATTCTGACTTTGCAGCTGGCCTATCTAAGGGGAAATCGCTCAGTTCTGCCTCCAGGACAAGACTCATGACAATAAATGTCAACCGGCTCTGATTACAGCTCTACACAATCAGATATACCTTAAAGCAGTCAGGTATGTATTCACCCCACCACTGTTCCTCCTGACCAAGGTGCTATTAGGGCCCAGGGCTAGCAGTCATCTGTCAATGTGTTTGGCTGTATAGAGCAGCAACATCCATCTCAGACTAACACTGCTGTCCCACCTATTGATTAGCACCTAAATACATCTGTTTCAAAACAAAGTTTCCAGAACAGCTTGAGCTGGACCAATTTGGGATGATCGGGTTTTGGTAGCTAAGCAATGTAATCGAAAAGGATTCATTTGAGTGCAACACCTAAAATGTATCCTTTTCTGTGTGGAATTAATTTTGTGTTGAAATAAAATGAGATCTTAGGATACATACAGATGCTCTTAATCCAAAACATGGTATTTAATGTAAGGTGAGTATTGGGACACGTAGCAAAGTGGGAGACTTAAGCTTTGTAATGGATATCTTCAAATGTGCACAATAACACAACCTACAGTTGATGCCTGTGTGTTAGTGAGGAAGTATGTGATGATAAACCATTGGTTCAATGGGTACGACGTCATCATTGTGGGCGTGGCACCCCGTGTAATGACCTGCGTCTCCAGAGGCATAACAGTAAGTCAATGACATAGCGTTCGGAGGTAAATAATGTGAAGGTTATAAACAACTAAGAAAGGATATTCAGTGTCTCATTACAACATATTTTGTATGTAATTGTGGATCAAAATGACTGTAAATGGTTTTCTTACTAATCTCACCTAATTTTGAATGTTGACATTTTGACAGTGTCCCAGTATGCCAATGGCCTACTGTCAAACTGGGACATCCCGTTACTGTCAAACTGGGACATCCCGTTACTGTCAAACTGGGACATCCCGTTACTGTCAAACTGGGACATCCCGTTACTGTCAAACTGGGACATCCCGTTACTGTCAAACTGGGACATCCCGTTACTGTCAAACTGGGTAATCCCGTTACTGTCAAACTGGGTAATCCCGTTACTGTCAAACTGGGACATCCCGTTACTGTCAAACTGGGATACTGCTCTAGGTCATTTTAATTGAGATTTTTATTGGGGGGGGATTATGAAATGCTTGCTTTTGTAACAGAAATCAATTTTCTAAATAGGATCAAATGTTCAATTTCATTAATCAAATCTGCTATCAGCTAGCTTACAAGTGAAAGCTAGCATAGCTGCATAGGAACTTAAAAAAAAACCTCTACAGGATTGGTGGATCCCCTGCGGGACGGATGAGGCTAATGCGATTAGCATGAGGTTGTAAGTAAGAAGAAGATTTCACCGGACATAGACATATCGGATATTGGCAGAAAGCTTAAATTCTTGTTAATCTAACTGCACTGTCCAATTTACAGTAGCTATTACAGTGAAAGAATACCATGCTATTGTTTGAGGAGTGCACAGTTATGAACTTGAAAAGTTATTAATGAACCAATTAGGCACATTTGGGCAGTCTTGATACAACATTTTGAACAGAAATCAATGGTTCATTGGATCAGTCTAAAATGTTTGTCTGAAATACAACACACTAAATGTTGCCGTTATCTGCTACTAAAAGCCATAAGCTATGGCACAATATATCCATGTGCCACAGTATCAAAGCTGATACTGAATTAACAACAAATTGGATAACTGGGCTAGTGTCACCTGAGGGATGAACCCAGGCTTAATGCTGGAGAAACCAACGCCTTGACCATTAGACCAAGAGGAAATACCCTATTGGCCCTAGGGGCCGGCGGGGCTACCCATCACAATGAGCATCCGCGATCGATTCATGTCTGCTACACTAGCAGGCAGCAGATTTGCTTTGAAGGCCACGTTTTCTCAGATGACATAACACGTGTCAAAATGGATCATAGCAATTGCAGATCAACTTTTATCTGAAATGAACAAACATTCACACTCTTAATGCCAAATGGTGCACTATTCCCACAGAGTACACTACTTTTGACCAGAGTCCTACGGGTCCTTGTCAAAAGTAGTGCACTACATTGGGAATAGGGTGCCGTTTGGCGTATAGGCCATCTCTGAGAAGATTTTTTATTTTTTTTATTTTACCTTCATTTAACTAGGCAAGTCAGTCAAGAACAAATTCTTATTTTCAATGACGGCCTAGGAACAGTGGGTTAACTGCCTGTTCAGGGGCAGAACGAATGATGATTATCCATGAGGGTGAAGGGAGGAAAGCTAAGAAACGTGGATTTATAATAACAAATGACAAAAATGGAGATCACCACCATTTGTACCTGTATTGTTTAGCAAATGACTCTTCTTCAGCACTAATTGCAGCGATCACTTATGCGGCTTGGCGAACTGTCACGTCGGTCTGCGTGTAATTACACCGAGAACAACGCTTCATTGCCCCCCTAATGAATTCTGTGTAAGCACATACAGGTTAGTGTTTGGTTAACATAATGAAGGACATTCGTTTTTGGGGGGCAGAATCTGAGGAGATAATTGGTTGTGACCAGAGTAATAGGAAGAGAAAAAACATTATGTGTTGTTAGTGTGAATGAGGGGCACAACAGTATAATAATGACAGTCAAGTTTTTCCACACAGATATCGACAAACCATTTCTGTATGGACCTCGCTTTGTGCACGGGGGAATTGTCATGCTGAAACAGCAAAGGGCCTTCTCCAAACTGTTGCCTCAAAGTTGGAAGCACAGAATTGTCTACAATGTCATTGTATACTATAGGGTTAAGATTATCCTTCACAGGAATTAAGGGGCCGAGCCCAAACCATGAAAAACAGCCCCAGACCATTAATTCTCCTCCACCAAACTTTACACTTGGCATTATGCATTTGGGCAGGTAGCTTTCTCCTGGTGTCCGCCAAACCCAGTTTCATCTGCCAGATGGTGAAGCGTGATTCATCAATACAGAGAATGTATTTTCACGGCTCATTTCCACTGCTCCAGAGTCCAATGGCAGCAAGCTGACGCCATTACGCATGGTGATCTTAGGCTTGTATGCGGCCATTTGGCCATGGAAACCACTCTCATGAAGCTCCTGACGAGCAGTTCTTGTGCTGACATTAAGGCAGAGGCAGTTTGAAACTCGTAGTGAGTGTTGCAACTGAGGATAGTCGATTTTGGTGCTGGGCGTTTCAGCACTCGGTGGTCCCGTTCTGTGAGCTTGTGTAGCCTACCACCAGAATCCACTCATTTGAAGCGGTGTCCACATCCTTTTGTACATACAGTGTATGATGGGAATGGAAATTATCTCATTTTTAACTGTGGAATATTTCACTGCATATGAATTGAACATTTACTACTGTACTTGTTTTGCTTATCGAAATAACTTGTATTACTATTTAAAAAACACAAATTTAAATTGATCAAAATATATTGTCTTAACACAAATCTCATATATTGATGAGTTTCCACTGACACTAATTGACCCTTCATTAAGCCCCACCCCAGAATTTGGGGCAACCAATCGCAGCGCATGTCAGACAAGCTCACATTTTAAACGCATGGAAGCCATTGAGGGCATTGTAAAGACAGAGAAAAGCAAATAGTTTAAATGGCTAATAACAGTGCACCAGGAGTACTTGCTACAGAGTCTGTTGGAGTATTTTTCGAATGCTACATTGTTTGCTAGCTCTGCTGGTTATCTACTGTAGCTCCCGATATAAGTTACATTGACCACCCAACATTGCTAAAGCTGGCTAGCTAGCCAGTTAATATAACTTGTTTTTTCTAAATGTATGTTGGCTAACTTAGTTAGCAATGTTATGAATATAACTCTCATCTACTGTTGACATCAGGATATGATTTGAGAGCAGTAGTTAGCCCGAAAAGTGGTTAGTAGTAAGGGGTGTGCCGAGTACTTGGAAAAAAACGAGTATTGTAACGGATGTGGAGAATTTTGCGAATACGATTATGACAAGTCTTTTTTGTATTATCCTTGGTCAGCCAGGACGCATCTCTTTCACTCAAACAGTGTGAAGCGCTGTGTGCTCTGAACAACTATTAGCTTGTCTATCTTTAAAGAAACAGGTGGGGTATTGGTTGAGGCTGGTGCAACGATTGAATTGGATTAGAAAATGTCGCTCTCATTTCCCCCGACAGAAACACGTGCGGCTCTTAATCACTAACACAGTGAGGGGCACAAGTCCCCCCTTCTCAAAACATTGTGTGTGAATCATAATCCGTGACTAGTCATTGTTGTTCTAGCTATCAATCTAGTTACTGTCTGTAGACTTTTCTGAGGCCATATGGTTGTTTGTCTACTTAGCACTGTTTAGAAGGTTACTGCTTTGTCTGTTCGTATAAATATTCCATTGCTAACGACGTCTGTTGTTATTGTAGCGACCCGCACAGACAGCTGTGTGTTATGTGTTAGGCTAGGAGGTGGTTGTGTTGTACTGACCAGTACCCGGTGTTCGCGGGGTCCGACATGTCAATCAACCTGCTATCTGCCAATCACGGGAATGCCTGGAATGTTCTGATGCCGGGCATCCTGGTGGTTGGCGGAGTGGCGTGGAGGGGGGTTGGGCAGGGGGGTGGAGCATTGGAAGTTAAGACCAGGTTCAGCCTTTATTCTCTCTCTTACGTCTGGGCTTCCCAAGAGAGGGTCACGATTGGCTTGTGGGTTATCTGTCATCTTTTGGCGTGTGCTACGGCCCAAACAGTAGCCTGTGTAAAGTTGGTTTAATAAACCGTCAATTCGCAAACTCAAGCCTCTGTCTGGACAATTGTTCATTTATGATCTAGGCAGGTCATTACATTATGTTGTGATCTAAGCCCATGCTTGCTTGCTATTTTTATTTATTCTCGCCCAGGCATGTTTCCTGAGCGACAGATCATTAGAAAATAAAATAAAAAAAATCTAATCAAATGTATTTATAAAGCCCTTCTTACATCAGCTGATGTCACAAAGTGCTGTACAGAAACCCAGCCTAAAACCCTAAACAGCAAGCAATGCAGGTGTAGAAGCACGGTGGCTAGGAAACTCCCTAGAAAGGCCGGAACCTAGGAAGAAACCCTAGAGAGGAACCAGGCTATGAGGGGTGGTCAGTCCTCTTCTGGCTGTGCTGGGTGGAGATTGTAACAGAACATGGCCAAGATGTTCAAATGTTCATAAATGACCAGCATGGTCAAATAATAATAATCACAGTAGTTGTCGAGGGTGCAACAAGTCAGCACCTCAGGAGTAAATGTCAGTTGGCTTTTCATAGCCGATCATTCAGAGTATCTCTACCGCTCCTGCTGACTCTAGAGAGTTGAAAACAGCAGGTCTGGGAAAGGTAGCATGTACTGTGAACAGGTCAGGGTTCCATAAAAGCAGGCAGAACAGTTGAAACTGGAGCAGCAGCACGGCCAGGTGGACTGGGGACAGCAAGGAGTCATCAGGCCAGGTAGTCCTGATTTGAATTTTTTTTTAAATAAATGAAGATCTAAATTTGTGGAATAAATACAGGCCGCAATAGTCTACCTTCATATAAATCTGTGTCTTGAATAAATACAGGCCACATTAGTCTACCTTCATCTAAATCTGTGGAATAAATACAGGCTGCATTAGTCTACCTTCATCTAAATCTGTGGAATAAATACAGGCTCCATTAGTCTACCTTCACCTAAATCTGTGGAATAAATACAGGCTGTATTAGTCTACCTTCATCTAAATCAGTGGAATAAATACAGGCTCCATTAGTCTACCTTCAACTAAATCTGTGTCTGGAATAAATACAGGCTGCATTAGTCTACATTCATCTAAATCAGTGGAATAAATACAGGCTCCATTAGTCTACCTTCAACTAAATCTGTGTCTGGAATAAATACAGGCTGCATTAGTCTACCTTCATCTAAATCAGTGGAATAAATACAGGCTCCATTAGTCTACCTTCAACTAAATCTGTGTCTGGAATAAATACAGGCTCCGTTAGTCTACCTTCATCTAACTCTGTGGAATAAATACAGGCTGCATTAGTCTACCTTCAACTAAATCTGTGTCTGGAATAAATACAGGCTCCATTAGTCTACCTGCCCAGGGAACAGTGGGTTAACTGCCTTGCTCAGAGGCAGTACGACATATTTTTACCTTATCAGCTCGGGATTCATCCAGTAACCTTTCGGTTACTGGTCCAATGCGGCAGGGATTAATTCAGACCTGGGACACCAGGTGAGTGTAATTAACTACCAGGTAGAATGAATGATGTTTGGCCCTCCAGGACAGGAATATGGCAGCCCTGCTGTATACTGTAATACAGTTTTCAGAAAGTAGTTTGAACATCTGAGTGCCAGAAGCCCAGGGTACTGTCTGCACTTTGTGGACTATTCCATTAGTTCCACTGAGCCATGAAACCTCAATCAAATATTTCCATACTGACAAATGGTCCCTACCTGCAGGATGACCCAGTGTCACTGTTCCCTACCTGCAGGATGACCCAGTGCCTGCTGTTCCCTACCTGCAGGATGACCCAGTGTCAGCTGTTCCCTACCTGCAGGATGACCCAGTGTCTCTGTTCCCTACCTGCAGGATGACCCAGTGTCTACTGTTCCCTACCTGCAGGATGACCCAGTGTCTGCTGTTCCCTACCTGCAGGATGACCCAGCAGGTCTGCTGTTCCCTACCTGCAGGATGACCTAGTGTCCATTGTTCCACTACCTGCAGGATGACCCAGTGTCTGCTGTTCCCTACCTGCAGGATGACCCAGTGTCTGCTGTTCCCTACCTGCAGGATGACCCAGTGTCTGCTGTTCACTACCTGCAGGATGACCCAGTGTCAGCTGTTCCCTACCTGCAGGATGAACCCGTGTCTACTGTTCCCTACCTGCAGGATGACCCAGTGTCTGCTGTTCCCTACCTGCAGGATGACCCAGTGTCTGCTGTTCCCTACCTGCAGGATGACCCAGTGTCAGCTGTTCACTACCTGCAGGATGACCCAGTGTCTGCTGTTCCCTACCTGCAGGATGACCCAGTGTCTGCTGTTCCCTACCTGCAGGATGACCCAGTGTCTGCTGTTCCCTACCTGCAGGATGACCCAGTGTCGGCTGTTCCCTACCTGCAGGATGACCCAGTGTCGGCTGTTCCCTACCTGCAGGATGACCCAGTGTCTGCTGTTACCTGCAGGATGACCCAGTGTCCTGTTCCCTACCTGCAGGATGACCCAGTGTCTGCTGTTCCCTACCTGCAGGATGACCCAGTGTCAGTTCCCTACCTGCAGGTGACCCAGTGTCGGCTGTTCCCTACCTGCAGGATGACCCAGTGTGTTCCCTACCTGCAGGATGACCCAGTGTCTGCTGTTCCCTACCTGCAGGATGACCCAGTCACTACCTGCAGGATGACCCAGTGCTGTTCCCTACCTGCAGGATGACCCAGTGTCTGCTGTTCCCTACCTGCAGGATGACCCAGTGTCAGCTGTTCCTACCTGCAGGATGACCCAGTGTCAGCTGTTCCCTACCTGCAGGATGACCCAGTGTCAGCTGTTCCCTACCTGCAGGATGACCCAGTGTCTGCTGTTCCCTACCTGCAGGATGACCCAGTGTCAGCTGTTCCCCACCTGCAGGATGACCCAGTGTCGGCTGTTCCCTACCTGCAGGATGACCCAGTGTCTGCTGTTCCCTACCTGCAGGATGACCCAGTGTCTGCTGTTCCCTACCTGCAGGATGACCCAGTGTCAGCTGTTCCCCACCTGCAGGATGACCCAGTGTCGGCTGTTCCCTACCTGCAGGATGACCCAGTGTCTGCTGTTGCCTACCTGCAGGATGACCCAGTGTCTGCTGTTCACTACCTGCAGGATGACCCAGTGTCAGCTGTTCCCTACCTGCAGGATGACCCAGTGTCTGCTGTTCCCTACCTGCAGGGTGACCCAGTGTCTGCTGTTCCCTACCTGCAGGGTGACCCAGTGTCTGCTGTTCCCTACCTGCAGGATGGCCCAGTGTCTGCTGTTCACTACCTGCAGGATGGCCCAGTGTCTGCTTTTCCCTACCTGCAGGATGACCCAGTGTCTGCTGTTCCCTACCTGCAGGATGACCCAGTGTCTGCTGTTCCCTACCTGCAGGATGACCCAGTGTCAGCTGTTCCCTACCTGCAGGATGACCCAGTGTCAGCTGTTCCCCACCTGCAGGATGACCCAGTGTCAGCTGTTCCCTACCTGCAGGATGGCCCAGTGTCTGCTGTTCCCTACCTGCAGGATGACCCAGTGTCAGCTGTTCCCTACCTGCAGGATGACCCAGTGTCAGCTGTTCACTACCTGCAGGATGACCCAGTGTCTGCTGTTCACTACCTGCAGGATGGCCCAGTGTCTGCTGTTCCCTACCTGCAGGATGACCCAGTGTCTGCTGTTCCCTACCTGCAGGATGACCCAGTGTCTGCTGTTCACTACCTGCAGGATGGCCCAGTGTCTGCTGTTCCCTACCTGCAGGATGACCCAGTGTCAGCTGTTCCCTACCTGCAGGATGACCCAGTGTCTGCTGTTCCCTACCTGCAGGATGACCCAGTGTCTGCTGTTCACTACCTGCAGGATGGCCCAGTGTCTGCTGTTCCCTACCTGCAGGATGACCCAGTGTCTGCTGTCCCCTACCTGCAGGATGACCCAGTGTCAGCTGTTCCCCACCTGCAGGATGACCCAGTGTCAGCTGTTCCCCACCTGCAGGATGACCCAGTGTCAGCTGTTCCCTACCTGCAGGATGACCCTGTGTCTGCTGTTCCCTACCTGCAGGATGACCCAGTGTCTGCTGTTCACTACCTGCAGGATGGCCCAGTGTCTGCTGTTCCCTACCTGCAGGATGACCCAGTGTCAGCTGTTCCCTACCTGCAGGATGACCCAGTGTCAGCTGTTCCCCACCTGCAGGATGACCCAGTGTCTGCTGTTCCCTACCTGCAGGATGACCCAGTGTCAGCTGTTCCCTACCTGCAGGATGACCCAGTGTCTGCTGTTCCCTACCTGCAGGATGACCCAGTGTCTGCTGTTCCTACCTGCAGGATGGCCCAGTGTCTGCTGTTCACTACCTGCAGGATGGCCCAGTGTCTGTTCCCTACCTGCAGGATGACCCAGTGTCAGCTGTTCCCCTACCTGCAGGATGACCCAGTGTCAGCTGTTCCCCACCTGCAGGATGACCCAGTGTCAGCTGTTCCCTACCTGCAGGATGACCCAGTGTCAGCTGTTCCCTACCTGCAGGATGACCCAGTGTCTGCTGTTCCCTACCTGCAGGATGACCCAGTGTCTGCTGTTCCCTACCTGCAGGATGACCCAGTGTCTGTGTTGAGAGGCCTTCTGCAGGGCCCCTGTCAGCCACCTCCTCCTGACCCAGAGACACATTGTGTAGTTTCCCCAGCTCTATGGAGAAACCCAGCCTCAATCCCACAACACAGGACACAAGACACTCAGAATATCTCTCCACAGTCTCCACATGCTTCTTGTCATCAGGATGTATCTGAATCAGGTGGTTAATGTGAGAACAGGACTGGAGTCTGCTGCTCAAACCAGTAGCTCTCTAGGAGGAGGGTTGGCAGCCCGGTGTTAGTGTGCCAGGTTCTCCACATTGTTGAGTGGGTCCACTCCAGGAGAGAGGATGCAGATCACAGGGCTGGAGGGGCTGCTCTCCAGCTTGGCAGCGTCCACATATCTCGCTCCCAACCTCTCCTCCACAAAGCTCCTGTCACAGTTCAAGTCACAGATTTAGTTACTTACTCACTGTGGGACTGATAGAGGTGAAATGCAGTATGTTACTATCATGTCCTTACTGGCAAAGCTTGAAGTGCATAAAACTGTTGCATTTACATTCACCACGTCCAAGTCCATTTACAAACAAGTGCAGAGGCCACACTTCCTCACCAGAAATGAAAGAATACTGTAGAATATGTAGTGCTGATGTCTCAGTCCCTTCTCCCTACATAGTATGCTACTTTTGACAAGAACCCCATGGGCCCTGGTCAAAAGTAGTGCTCTATATAGGGAAAATAGGGGGCCATTTGGGACATAACCGGATGTCTCACCCGAGGGCGTAGGTCATTCTGTCAGGCGTATGGCTCTCAGCATAATGAGTTTCTGTAGGGAGCTTTTATTCTTCCAGTCCTGAGGAAACCCCACTCTCTCAGGACACTCTGTCTAGCATCTTCCTCCAGCGCTGGCTGAGCCCTCAATGTCCCGGGTCCAACCCCCGGAACTCATCCAGGGTAGACAGGGTCTGAGGAGATCATCATCATCACACCACCCCAAGCTGCCAATGTCCCATTGCAGGCTCCCTATTCCCTATGGGCCCTGGTCAATAGTGTACTACATAGGGAATAAGGTGCCAGCTGGATCGCAAACACAATGTGCTACTGTACTTCTTAGTGCACTCATTTTAGTGCACTCTATGGGGAATAGGGTGTGATTAGTGCACTCAATGGGGAATAGGGTGTGATTAGTGTACTCAATGGGAATAGGGTGTGACTAGTGCACTCAATGGGGAATAGGGTGTGATTAGTGCACTCAATGGGGAATAGGGTGTGACTAGTGCACTCAATGGGGAATAGGGTGTGATTAGTGCACTCAATGGGGAATAGGGTGTGATTAGTGCACTCAATGGGGAATAGTGGGTGACTAGTGCAGTCTATGGGGAATAGGGTGTGATGGGGAATAGGGTGTGACAGTCTATGGGGGAATAGGGTGTGACTAGTGCACTCAATGGGAATAGGGTGTGATTATTGCAGTCTATGGGAATAGGGTGTGACTAGTGCACTCAATGGGGAATATGGTGTGATTAGTGCACTATGGGGAATAGGGTGTGACTAGTGCACTCAATGGGGAATAGGCAGTGAATGATTAGTGCAGTCTATGGGGAATAGGGTGTGACTAGTGCACTCAATGGGGGAATAGGGTGTGATTAGTGCAGTCTGGGGAATAGGGTGTGACTAGTGCACTCAATGGGGAATAGGGTGTGATTAGTGCAGTCTATGGGGAATAGGGTGTGACTAGTGCACTCAATGGGGAATAGGGTGTGATTAGTGCAGTCTATGGGGAATAGGGTGTGACTAGTGCACTCAATGGGGAATAGGGTGTGATTAGTGCAGTCTATGGGGAATAGGGTGTGACTAGTGCACTCAATGGGGAATAGGGTGTGATTGGTGTATCAATGGGGAATAGGGTGTGATGCACTCAAGTGCAGTCTATGTCTATGGAATAGGGTGTGATTAGTGCACTCAATGGGGAATAGGGTGTGATTAAGTGGACTCAATGGGGAATAGGGTGTGGTTTAAAGGTGCAGCCTTGGAGATGTGTGTTACCCTGACGATTCCCCAGGCTTGTGGGGACAGGAATGAGACAGGGCTGGCTACGCTGGGCTCCACTGGAAATACAACTGAAGTCAACTCCTGTGCCTCAATCTGCCCACGGGTCAGCAGAATCTGGAGAGGAGAGACAACAGAGAAAAACAACAGGTATAGATTAGATTCAAGGTCAGAACTTCTATCCTATCAATAAAGTTTTTGATCAAACAAGAATATGGCCTCGGCTACAGAAACATTCATCTGAAACAGAGACTTGTGAAGCCATGACCAGGCGAATGACAGCCTTACTGTAGACACTTTCTCACAGTGGAGTTGAGAACAGTTGGCGACAGGCAGGTGGCCATGACAGCTATTAGCATTCTGACGTCAGGCCACACCCCCTGTCAGGGTAACAGTCTGAACAGCTTTGGCCAGGCCAGGTGGGAGAGCTAATCAAAAGCAGAGTATGGTCCTTCTGTCCCGCTGACGGCCTCTAATTGAAGCTAATGTGGGGCCAGAATAAGTGCTTAGATTCATGAGAATGACAGGGGGACCAATCTTTTGGGCGGCGGAGCACTTACCTGGAAAGGCGTTGTGTGACAGGAAGGTTGACTTGTCTCTCTGGAAGAGGCTCCGGCTGGTCCAGAGGAATGCTGAGTAGGTGACGGCCTCGGTCAAGGAGAGCACTCTGGCCCTCACGTCCTCGTCCCACTCCGCTCGCTCTATCGCTTTGTGGAAGACTGTGTTGAAGGTCTGGAGCACAGGTACAGGTACAGGTACAGGGAGAAAGGTTCAGAGACAGACAGAGAGACAGTTACAGGTAGACAGGTACAGAAAGACAGGAACAGAGAGACAGGTACAGGGAGACAGGTACAGAAAGACAGGAACAGAGAGACAGGTACAGAGAGACCGGTACAGGGAGGCAGGAACAGGTAGACAGGTACAGAGACAGGTACAGAGAGACAGGTACAGGAGCTGGACACAGGAGACGAGTACAGAGAGACATGTACAGGGAGACAGGTACAAGGTGCTGGACACAGGGGAGACAGGTACAGAGAGACAGGCACAGAGAGACAGGCACAGAGAGACAGGCACACAGAGACAGGCACACAGAGACAGGCACACAGAGACAGAGCACAGAGAGACAGGCACAGATAGACAGGCACAGATAGACAGGCACAGAGGACAGGCACAGAGAGACAGGCACAGAGAGACAGGCACAGGGCTGGACACGGGAGACATGTGCCAGAGAGACAGGTGCAGAGAGACAGGTGCAGAGAGACAGGTGCAGAGAGACAGGTGCAGAGAGACAGATGCAGAGAGACAGGCACAGGGAGACAGGCACAGGGAGACAGGCACAGGGAGACAGGCACAGGGAGACGGGCACAGGGAGACGGGCACAGAGAGACGGGCACAGGGAGACAGGTACAGGGAGACAGGTACAGGGAGACAGGTACAGGGAGACAGGTACTGGGAGACAGGTACTGGGAGACAGGTACTGGGAGACAGGTACAGGGAGACAGGTACAGGGAGACAGGTACAGGGAGACAGGCACAGGGAGCTGGACACAGGGAGACAGGTACAGAGAGACATGTACAGAGAGACAGGTACAGAGAGACAGGTACAGGGAGCTGGACACCGGGAGACAGGTACAGGGAGCTGGACACAGGGAGACAGGTACAGGGAGCTGGACACAGGGAGACAGGTACAGAGAGACATGTACAGGGAGCTGGACACAGGGAGACAGGTACAGAGAGCTGGACACAGGGAGACAGGTACAGAGAGACATGTACAGGGAGCTGGACACAGGGAGACAGGTACAGAGAGCTGGACACAGGGAGACAGGTACAGAGAGCTGGACACAGGGAGACAGGTACAGAGAGACATGTACAGGGAGCTGGACACAGGGAGACAGGTACAGAGATAGAGGGGATTTCATAGGTCCATAGTGTGATTAACTGTTCTATTACACCCCAGGGAGTTTCCCCCATGTGTCTCAACAAGCTATGAGAGTAGTGAGTGACTACACAAACACTTGAGAAGTATGACTCCAGATATTAAAAGCACCCTAAAGGAGAACTGGTACATGGAGTTATAGGAGGTTATAATCACCTTGAGGGAGAATTGGTACATGGGAGTTATAAGAGGTTATAATCACCTTGAGGGAGAACTGGTACATGGGAGTTATACAAGGTTTTAATCACCTTGAGGGAGAACTGGTACATGGGAGTTATACAAGGTTTTAATCACCTTGAGGGAGAACTGGTACATGGAGTTATACAAGGTTTTAATCACCTTGAGGGAGAACTGGTACATGGGAGTTATACAAGGTTTTAATCACCTTGAGGGAGAACTGGTACATGGAGTTATACAAGGTTTTAATCACCTTGAGGGAGAACTGGTACATGGAGTTATACAAGGTTTTAATCACCTTGAGGGAGAACTGGTACATGGAGTTTTACAAGGTTATAATCACCTTGAGGGACAACTGGTATGTGGAGTTACAATAGGTTATAATCTCATTGAGGGAGAACTGGTACATGGGGTTATTTGAGGTTTATAAGGGGTTGTAAT
>NW_027013557.1:0-15850 GCF_036934945.1 Oncorhynchus masou masou | reverse complement strand
TGGGTAGAGATGTGCAACAGGGTAATGGGTAGAGATGTGTACCAGGATAGTTGGTAGAGATATGCAACATGGAAATGGGTAGAGATGTGTAACAGGGTAGTGGGTAGAGATGTGTAACAGGATAGTTGGTAGAGATATGCAACATTGTAATGTGTAGAGATGTGTAACAGGGTAGTGGGTAGAGATGTGCAACATGGTAGTGGGTAGAGATGTGCAACAGGGTAGTGGGTAGAGATGTGTAACAGGGTAGTGGGTAGAGATGTACCAGGATAGTTGGTAGAGATATGCAACATGGAAATGGGTATAGATGTGTAACAGGGTAAAATGTAGAGATGTGCAACAGGGTAATGGGTAGAGGTGTGTAACAGAGTAATGGGTAGAGATGTGTAACATGGTAGTGGGTAGAGATATGCAACAGGGTAGTGGGTAGAGATATGTAACAGGGTAAAGGGTAGAGATGTGTAACAGGGTAATGGGTAGAGGTGTGTAACAGGGTAAGATGGGTGAGAGATGTGCAACAGTGGGTAAAGGGTAGAGATGTGTAACATGGCAAAGGTGGTAGAGATGTGTAACAGGGTAATGGGTAGAGATGTGTAACAGGGTAATGGGTAGAGATGTGCAACAAGGTAAGATGGGTAGAGATGTGTAACGTATGGGTAATTGTTAGAGATGTGCAACAGGGTAAAGGGGAGAGATGTGTAACACGGGTAATGGGTAGAGATGTGTAACAGGGTAATGGTTAGAGATGTGCAACAGGGTAAAGGGTAGAGATGTGCAACAGGGTAATGGGTAGAGATATGCTGCAGAGTAATGGGTAGAGATATGCAACATGGTAGTGGGTAGAGATGTGTAACAGGGTAGTGGGTAGAGATATGCAACAGGGTAATGGGTAGAGATGTGAACAGGGTAGGGGTGGATGTGAACATGGTAATGGATAGAGATGTGTAACAGGGTATTGGGTAGAGATGTGCAACAGGGTAGTGGGTAGAGATGTGTAACAGGGTAATAGGTAGAAATGTGTAACAGGAAATGGGTAGAGATGTGCAACAGGGTAGTTGGTAGAGATGTTTACCAGGATAGTTGGTAGAGATATGCAACATGAAAATGGGTAGAGATGTGTAACAGGGTAGTGGGTAGAGATGTGTAACAGGATAGTTGGTAGAGATATGCAACATGGTAATGTGTAGAGATGTGTAACAGCGTTGTGGGTAGAGATATACAACAGGGTAAAGGGTATAGATGTGTAACAGGGTAAAGGGTAGAGATGTGCAACAGGGTTAAGGGTAGAGCTGTGTAAGAGGGTAATGGGTAGAGATGTGTAACATAGTAGTGGGTAGAGATGTGTAACAGGGTAATGGGTAGAGATGTGCAACAGGGTTAATGGGTAGAGATGTGCAACAGGGTAAATGGTAGAGATGTGCAGCAAGGCAATGGGTAGAATGTGCAAAACGGTAGTGGGTAGAATGTAACAGGGTGATGGGTAGAGATGTGCAACAGTAAAGGGTAGAGATGTAACAAGGTAAAGAGGTAGAGATGTCTTTTACAGGTAATGAGGAGAGATGTGCTGAAGGGTAATGGGAGAGGTGTGTAACTGGGGTAATGGGTAGAGATGTGCAACAGGGTAAAGAGGAGAAGATGTGTAATAGGGTAATGGGTAGAGATGTCTGCAACAAGGGTAAAGAGGGTAGAGATGTGCAACATTGTAAAGGGTAGGCTGTGTAACAGAATTATTGAGTGAATGTGTAACATAGTAGTGGGTAGAGATGTGTAACAGGGTAATGGGTAGAGATGTAACAGGGTAATGGGTAGAGATGTGCAACAGGGTAAATGGTAGAGATGTGCAACAGGGTAATGGGTAGAGATGTGCAACAGTGTAAGGGTAGAGATGTGCAACAGGGTAATGGAGTAGAGATATTCAGCAGAGTAATTAGGAATATACAACATGGTAGTGGGTAGAGATGTGTAACAGGGTAGTGGGTAGAATGTGTAATAGGGTAGTGGGTAGAGATGTGCAACAAGGGTAATGGAGTAGGGAATGTGTAACAGGGTAGTTGAAGATGTGTACCAGGATAGTTAGGTAGGAATATGCAACATGGAAATGATGAGATGTCTGTTCTGGGTAGTGGGTAGAGATGTGTAACAGGATAGTTGGTAGATTATGCAACATGGTAATGTGTAGAGATGTGTAACAGCGTTGTGGGTATAGATATACAACATGGTAATGGGTAGAGATGTGTAACAGGGTGAGTGGTAGGGAATATACAACAGGAGTAAAGGGTATAGATGTGTAACAGGGTAAAAAGTTTGAGATGTGCAACAAGGTTAAGGGTAGAGATGTGCAGCAGTGTAAAGGGTAGAGCTGTGTAACAGGGTAATGGGTAGAGATGTGTAACATAGTAGTGGGTAGAGATGTGTAACAGGGTAATGGGGTATAGATATGCAGCAGAGTAATGGGTAGAGATATACAACATATAGTGGGAACATGTGTAACAGGGTAGTGGGTTGAGATGTGTAACAGGGTAATGGGTAGAGATGTGCTGCAAAGTAGTGGGTAGAGATGTGCAACAGGGTAGTGGGTAGAGATGTGTACCAGGATGGTTGGTAGAGATATGCAACATGGAAATGGGTATAGATGTGTAACAGGGTAAAGGGTAGAGATGTGCAACAGGGTAATGGGTAAGTGTGTAACAGAGTAATGGAGTAGAGATGTGTAACATGGTAGTGGGTAGAGATATGCAACATGGGAAATTAGTATAGATGTGTAACAGGGGGTAAAGGGTAGAGATGTGCAACAGAGTAATGGGTAGAGATGTAACATGGTCGTGGTGAGATATGCAACATCGTAATGGGTAGAGATGTGTAACAGGGTAGTGGGTAGAGATGTGTCTGGGATAGTTGGTAGAGATATGCAACATGGAAATGGGTAGAGATGTGTAACAGGGTAGTGGGTAGAGGTGTAACAGGATAGTGGGTTGAGATGTGTAACAGGGTAATGGGTAGAGATGTGTAACAGGGTAAAGGGGAGAGATGTGTAACAGGGTAAAGGGTAGAGATGTGCAACAAGGTAAAGGGTAGAGATGTGTAACAGAGTAATGGGTAGAGATGTGCAACAGGGTAAAGGGGAGAGATGTGTAACAGGGTAAAGGGTAGAGATGTGCAACAGGGTAAAGGTTAGAGATGTGTAACAGGGTAATGGGTAGAGATGTGTAACAGGGTAATGGGTAGAGATGTGCAACAAGGTAAAGGGTAGAGATGTGTACCAGGATAGTTGGTAGAGATATGCAACATGGAAATGGGTAGAGATGTGCAACAGGGTAGTGGGTAGAGATGTGTAATAGGGTAGTGGGTAGAGATGTGTAATAGGGTAGTGGGTAGAGATGTGCAACAGGGTAGTGGGTAGAGATGTGCAACAGGGTAGTGGGTAGAGATGTGTAACAGGGTAATAGGTAGAGATGTGTAACAGGAAATGGGTAGAGATGTGCAACAGGGTAGTTGGTAGAGATGTGTACCAGGATAGTTGGTAGAGATATGCAACATGGAAATGGGTAGAGATGTGTAACATGGGTAGTGGGTAGAGATGTGTAACAGGATAGTTGGTAGAGATATGCAACATTGTAATGTGTAGAGATGTGTAACAGCGTTGTGGGTAGAGATGTGTAACATGGTAGTGGGTAGAGATGTGCAACAGGGTAATGGGTAGAGATGTGTAACAGGGTAGTGGGTAGAGATGTGTACCAGGATAGTTGGTAGAGATATGCAACATGGAAATGGGTATAGATGTGTAACAGGGTAAAATGTAGAGATGTGCAACAGGGTAATGGGTAGAGGTGTGTAACAGAGTAATGGGTAGAGATGTGTAACATGGTAGTGGGTAGAGATATGCAACAGGGTAGTGGGTAGAGATATGTAACATGGTCGTGGGTAGAAATATGCAACAGGGTAATGGGTAGAGATGTGTACCAGGATAGTTGGTAGAGATATGCAACATGGAAATGGGTAGAGATGTGTAACAGGGTAGTGGGTAGAGGTGTAACAGGATAGTTGTTAGAGATATGCAACATGGTAATGTGTAGAGATGTATAACAGGGTAGTGGGTAGAGATGTGTAACAGGGTAGTGGGTAGAGATGTGTAACAGGGTAGTGGGTAGAGATATGCAACATGGTAATGGGTAGAGATGTGTAACAGGGTAAAGGGTAGAGATGTGTAACAGGGTAATGGGTAGAGATGTGCAACAGGGTAAATGGGTAGAGATGTGTAACAGGGTAATGGGTAGAGATGTGCAACATGGCAAAGTGGTAGAGATGTGTAACAGGGTAATGGGTAGAGATGTGTAACAGGGTAATGGGTAGAGATGTGCAACAAGGTAAAGGGTAGAGATGTGTAACAGGGTAATTGTTAGAGATGTGCAACAGGGTAAAAGGTAGAGATGTGTAACTGATTAATGGGTAGAGATGTGTAACAGGGTAGGTTAATGGTTAAAGGAGAATGTGCAACAGGGTAATGGGTAGAGATATGTGCAGGTAATGGAGTAAGTACAACATGGTAGTGGGTAGAGATGTGTAACAGGGTAGAGATATGCAGGGTGCAGAGTAATGGGTAGAGATGTGCAACAGGGTAGTGAGTGTGGTAGAGATGTGTAACAGGAAATGGAGTAGAAGATGTGCAACAAGGAGTGTTCGTAGATGTTTACCAGGATAGTTGGTAGAGATATGCAACATGGGGAGTAGAGATGGGGGTAGAGATGTGTAACAGGATGGAAATGCGTAGTGTAGATGTGCAACAGGTTGTGGGTAGTATACAACAGGTAGATAGATGTGTAACAGGAGTAGTGGGTAGAGATGTGCAACAGGGTAATGGGTAGAGATGTGTAACATAGGTAATGGTAACAGGGTAATGGGTAGAGATGTGCAACAGGGTAGTGGGTATAGATGTGTAACATGGTAGATAACATGTAATGGGTAAATGTGTAACAGGGTAGTGGGTGGAGGATGTTGTAACAACATGGTAATTGTGGGTAGAGATAAGTCACAGGATAGTTGGTAGAGATATGCAACATGGGTAATGGTAACAGGAGTAAGAGATGTGTAACAAGGGTAAGGGTAGTGGGTGGAGATGTGTAACATGGTAATGGGTAGAGATGTGTAACAGGAAAGAGGTAGTTGGTAATGAGATATGTGTAACAGGGTAATGGAGTAGTGATGTGCAACAAAGTGGAGAGATGCAGGGTAATTATTAGAGATGTGCAACAGGGTAGTGGGTAGAGATGTGTAACAGGGTAATGGTTAGAGATGTGCAACAGTAAAAGGGTAGAGATGTGCAACAGGGTAATGGGTAGAGATGTGCAAGAGTAATGGGTAGAGATATGCAGGTAGTGGGTAGATGGGGGTAGAGATGTGCAACAGGGTAATGTGGGTAGAGATGTGTAACATGGTAATGGAGGTAGTAACATGTGTAACAGGGTAGGAAATGGGTAGGTAGATGTGCAACAGGGGGTAGTTGAACAGGGTAGTTAGTAGAGATGTGTACCAGGATAGTTGGTAGAGATATGCAACATGGAAATGGGTAGAGATGTGTAACAGGGTGAGTGGGTAGAGATGTGTAACAGGATAGTTGGTAGAGATATGCAACATGGTAATGTGTAGAGATGTGTAACAGCGTTGTGGGTAGAGATATACAACAGGGTAAAGGTATAGATGTAACAGGGTAAAAGGTAGAGATGTGCAACAGGGTTAAGGGTAGAGCTGTGTAAGAGGGTAATGGGTAGAGATGTGTAACATAGTAGTGGGTAGAGATGTGTAACAGGGTAATGGGTAGAGATGTGCAACAGGGTAAATGGTAGAGATGTGCAACAGGGTAATGGATAGAGATGTGCAACAGGGTAATGGGTAGCGATGTGCAACAGGGTAGTAGGTAGAGATATGTAACAGGGTAGTGGGTAGAGATGTGCAACAGCGTAAAGGGTAGAGATGTGTAACAGGGTAAGGAGTGAGATGTGTAACAGGGTAATGGGGAGAGATGTGTAACAGGGTAATGGGGGAGAGGTGTGTAACATGGTAATGGGTAGAGATGTGCATCAGAGTAAAGGGGAGAGATGTGTAACAGGGTAATGGGTAGAGATATGCAACAGGGTAAAGGGTAGAGATGTGCAACAGTGTAAAGGGTAGAGCTGTGTAACAAGGGTAATGGGTAGAGATGTGTAACATAGTAGTGGGTAGAGATGTGTAACAGGGTAATGGGTAGAGATGTGTAACAGGGTAATGGGTAGAGATGTGCAACAGGGTAAATGGTAGAGATGTGCAACAGGGTAATGGGTGAATGTGCAACATTGTAAAGGGTAGAGATGTGCAACAGGTAATGGGTAGAGATATTCAGCAGAGTAATCGGTAGAGATATGCAACATGGTAGTGGGTAGAGATGTGTAACAGGGTAGTGGGTAGAGATGTGTAATAGGGTAGTGGGTAGACATGTGCAACAGGGTAATGGGTAGAGATGTGTAACAGGGTAGTTGGCAGAGATGTGTACCAGGATAGTTGGTAGATTTATGCAACATGGAAATGGGTAGAGATGTGTAACAGGGTAGTGGGTAGAGATGTGTAACAGGATAGTTGGTAGAGTTATGCAACATGGTAATGTGTAGAGATGTGTAACAGCGTTGTGGGTATAGATATGCAACATGGTAATGGGTAGAGATGTGTAACAGGGTAGTGGGTAGAGATATACAACAGGGTAAAAGGGTATAGATGTGTAACAGGGTAAAGGGTTGAGATGTGCAACAGGGTTAAGGGTAGAGATGTGCAACAGTGTAAAGGGTAGAGCTGTGTAACAGGGTAATGGGTAATGTGTAACATAGCAGTGGGTAGAGATGTGTAACAGGGTAATGGGTAGAGATATGCAGCAGAGTAATGGGTAGAGATATGCAACATGGTAGTGGGTAGAGATGTGTAACAGGGTAGTGGGTTGAGATGTGTAACAGGGTAATGGGTAGAGATGTGTAACATAGTAGTGGGTAGAGATGTGCAACAGGGTAGTGGGTAGAGATGTGTACCAGGATGGTTGGTAGAGATATGCAACATGGAAATGGGTATAGATGTGTAACAGGGTAAAGGGTAGAGATGTGCAACAGGGTAATGGGTAAAGGTGTGTAACAGAGTAATGGGTAGAGATGTGTATGGTAGTGGGCGAATATGCAACTGGGTATAGATGTGTAACAGGTAGAGATATGGAGTAACATGGTCGTGGGTAGAGATATGCAACATCGTAATGGGTAGAGATGTGTAACAGGGTAGTGGGTAGAGATGTGTACCAGGATAGTTGGTAGAGATATGCAACATGGAAATGGGTAGAGATGTGTAACAGGGTAGTGGGTAGAGGTGTAACAGGATAGTGGGTTGAGATGTGTAACAGGGTAATGGGTAGAGATGTGTAACATAGTAGTGAGTAGAGATGTGCAACAGGGTAGTGGGTAGAGATGTGTACCAGGATAGTTGGTAGAGATATGCAACATGGAAATGGGTATAGATGTGTAACAGGGTAAAGGGTAGAGATGTGCAACAGGGTAATGGGTAGAGGTGTGTAACAGAGTAATGGGTAGAGATGTGTAACATGGTAGTGGGTAGAGATATGCAACATGGAAATTGGTATAGATGTGTAACAGGGTAGGGTAGAGATGTGCAACAGAGTAATGTAGAGATATATGTAACATGGTCGTGGGTAGAGATATGCAACAGGGTAATGGTAGAGATGTGTAACAGGGTAGTGGGTAGAGATAGGATAGTTGGTAGAGATATGCAACATGGAAATGGGTAGAGATGTGTAACAGGGTAGTGGGTAGAGGTGTAACAGGATAGTTGTTAGAGATATGCAACATGGTAATGTGTAGAGATGTGTAACAGGGTAGTGGGTAGAGATGTGTAACAGGGTAGTGGGTAGAGATATGCAACATGGTAATGGGTCGAGATGTGTAACAGTTTAGTGGGTAGAGATGTGCAACAGCGTAAAGGGTAGAGATGTGTAACAGGGTAAAGGGTAGAGATGTGTAACAGGGTAATGGGTAGAGGTGTGTAACAGGGTAGATGTGCAACAGGGTAAAGGGGAGAGATGTGTAACATGTGTAAAGGGTAGAGATGTGTAACAGGGTAATGGGTAGAGATGTGTAACAGGGTAATGTGTAGTGATGTGCAACAAGGTACAGGGTAGAGATGTGTAACAGGGTAATGATTAGAGATGTGCAACAGGGTAAAGGGGTGAGATGTGTAACATGGTAATGGGTAGAGATGTGTAACAGGGTAATGGGTAGAGATGTGTGACATAGTAGTGGGTAGAGATGTGCAACAGGGTAATGGGTAGAGATGTGCAACAGGGTAAATGGTAGAGATGTGCTGCAGAGTAATGGGTAGAGATATGCAACATGGTAGTGGGTAGAGATGTGTAACAGGGTAGTGGGTAGAGATGTGTAACAGGGTAGTGGGTAGAGGTGTAACAGTATAGTTGTTAGAGATATGCAACATGGTAATGTGTAGAGATGTGTAACAGGGTAGTGGGTAGAGATGTCTAACAGGGTAGTGGGTAGAGATGTGTAACAGGGTAGTGGGTAGAGATATGCAACATGGTAATGGGTAGAGATGTGTAACAGGGTAGTGGGTAGAGATGTGCAACAGCGTAAAGGGTAGAGATGGGTAACAGGGTAAAGGGTAGAGATGTGTAACAGGGTAATGGTTATAGGTGTGTAACAGGGTAATTGGTAGAGATGTGCAACAGGGGTAAAGGGGAGAGATGTGTACATGGCAAAGGGTAGAGATGTGTAACAGGGTAATGGGTAGAGATGTGTAACAGGGGCTGGTAATGGGTGGTGATGTGCAACAAGGTACAGGTAGATGTGTAACAGGGTAATGGTTAGAGATGTGCAACAGGGTAAAGGGGAGGATGTGTAACATGGTAATGGGTAGAGATGTGTAACAGGGTAATGGGTAGAGATGTGTGACATAGTAGTGGGTAGAGATGTGCAACAGGGTAATGGGTAGAGATGTGCAACAAGGTAAATGGTAGAGATGTGCAACAGGGTAATGGGTAGAGATATGCTGCAGAGTAATGGGTAGAGATATGCAACATGGTAGTGGGTAGAGATGTGTAACAGGGTAGTGGGTAGAGATGTGTAACAGGGTAGTGGGTAGAGATGTGCAACAGGGTAATGGGTAGAGATGTGTAACAGGGTAGTGGGTAGAGATGTGTAACAGGGTAGTGGGTAGAGATGTGTAACAGGATAGTTGTTAGAGATATGCAACATGGTAATGTGTAGAGATGTGTAACAGGGTAGTGGGTAGAGATGTGTAACAGGAGTGAGGGGTAGAGATGTGTAACGGGGTAGTGGGTAGAGATATGCAACATGGTAATGGGTAGAGATGTGTAACAGGGTAGTGGGTAGAGATGTGCAACAGCGTAAAGAGGGTAGAGATGTGTAACAGGTAGTGGGTAGAGATGTGTAACAGGACAGTTGGTAGAGATGTGCAACATGGTAGTGGGGTAGAGATGTGTAACAGGGTAGTGGGTAGAGATGTGTAACAGGGTAATGGTTAGAGATGTGCAACAGGGTAAAGGGGATAGATGTGTAACATGGTAATGGGTAGAGATGTGTAACAGGGTAATGGGTAGAGATGTGTGACATAGTAGTGGGTAGAGATGTGCAACAGGGTAATGGGTAGAGATGTGCAACAAGGTAAATGGTAGAGATGTGCAACAGGGTAATGGGTAGAGATATGCTGCAGAGTAATGGGTAGAGATATGCAACATGGTAGTGGGTAGAGATGTGTAACAGGGAGTAGTGGGTAGAGATGTGTAACAGGGCAGTGGGTAGAGATGTGCAACAGGGTAATGGGTAGAGATGTGTAACAGGGTAGGTGGAGATGTGTAACATGGTAATGGGTAGAGATGTGTAACAGGATAGTTGGTAGAGATATGCAACATGGTAATGGGTAGAGATGTGTAACAGGGTAGTGGGTAGAGATGTGTAACAGGACAGTTGGTAGAGATGTGCAACATGGTAGTGGGTAGAGATGTGTAACAGGGTAGTGGGTAGAGATGTAACAGGATAGTTGTTAGAGATATGCAACATGGTAATGTGTAGAGATGTGTAACAGGGTAGTGGGTAGAGATGTGTAACAGGGTAGTGGGTAGAGATGTGTAACAGGGTAGTGGGGTAGAGATATGCAACATGGTAATGGGTAGAGATGTGTAACAGGTAGTGGGTAGAGATGTGCAACAGCGTAAAGGGTAGAGATGTGTAACAGGGGGTAGTGGGTAGAGATGTGTACAGGACAGTTGGTAGAGATGTGCAACATGGTAGTGGGTAGAGATGTGTAACAGGGTAGTGGGTAGAGATGTGTAACAGGGTAATGGTTAGAGATGTGCAACAGGGTAAAGGATAGATGTGTAACATGGTAATGGGTAGAGATGTGTAACAGGGTAATGGGTAGAGATGTGTGACATAGTAGTGGGTAGAGATGTGCAACAGGGTAATGGGTAGAGATGTGCAACAAGGTAAATGGTAGAGATGTGCAACAGGGTAATGGGTAGAGATATGCTGCAGAGTAATGGGTAGAGATATGCAACATGGTAGTGGGTAGAGATGTAACAGGGTAGTGGGTAGAGATGTGTAACAGGGTAGTGGGTAGAGATGTGCAACAGGGTAATGGGTAGAGATGTGTAACAGGGTAGTGGGTGGAGATGTGTAACATGGTAATGGGTAGAGATGTGTAACAGGATAGTTGGTAGAGATATGCAACATGGTAATGGGTAGAGATGTGTAACAGGGTAGTGGGTAGAGATGTGTAACAGGACAGTTGGTAGAGATGTGCAACATGGTAGTGGGTAGAGATGTGTAACAGGGGTAGTGGGTAGAGATGTAACAGGGTAGTGGGTAGAGATGTGTAACAGGATAGTTGTTAGAGATATGCAACATGGTAATGTGTAGAGATGTGTAACAAGGTAGTGGGTAGAGATGTGTAACAGGGTAGTGGGTAGAGATGTGTAACAGGGTAGTGGGTAGAGATATGCAACATGGTAATGGGTAGAGATGTGTAACAGGGTAGTGGGTAGAGATGTGCAACAGCGTAAAGGCAGAGATGTGTAACAGGGTAAAGGGTAGAGATGTGTAACAGGGTAATGGGTAGAGGTGTAACAGGGTAGTGGGTAGAGATGTGTAACAGGATAGTTGGTAGAGATATGCAACATGGTAATGTGTAGAGATGTAACAGGGTCGTGGGTAGAGATATGCAAGACAATGGTAGAGATGTGTAACAGGGTAGTGGGTAGAGATATGCAACAGGGTAAGCACTGATACAATACACAGTAACAAGAGACTATTGATATGCCAATGCAAATAGATAATGTACTCTATTCATTCTATTTTGTTGTGTTTAGTTATACACACACTCATAGACTACGCACATGTCAAATACAGTTAGAGGGCATTTCAAAACGCCATGGTACGGTGGAAAACTATTTCTTCATAAGCTTAATCTGAACTCAAAACACAACTTGGAAAATGTTAAATATTGTATAATATAATATACAAAGAGTTATGAGAGTATGGCTTGTGGCAAAAGATACAGAGACCATAAATAAATCAAATGAATACAGTACAGTTGTGGAGACTGGTAGTATTCAGAGAGTTGTCCACTGTGGCCCTTCGTTACAACATTTTGCCTTAAGATATAGATAAATAAATCAGCACTCATTTATTCATTTATAATAAATACTAGGAGCCCATGATTTTCATGACAGTGTGTATTTATTCATGTTTTAATACCAAAGTTAGCTTAAGGAGGTATACGCTGTGATGAAATGTTAATGCTTAGAGAAAATACCATGTTTTGGTTACAGCATGAAGTAATACAGGCTGTGACAGCAGCGTCCCTCCACACCCCAGTGAGCATGACAGGCCCCAGTGGCCCAGTCCAGTGCACCGTGTACTGGTGCACAAGACATGGAGTTTCATCAATAGGGAGAGGACTGGACTAAGACTGGACTCTCTGGAGAGATGGAGAGGAAGAGAGAGACATACTAAGATTGGACTGTCTAGAGAGATGAGAGGAAGAGAGACATACTAAGACTGGACTGTCTGGAGAGATTGTTATTTTTCTTATTTATTTCACCTTTATTTAACCAGATAGGCGAGTTGAGAACAAGTTCTCATTTACAACTGCGAATTGGCTAAGATAAAGCAAAGCAGATCGACACAGACAACAACACAGTTACACATGGAATAAACAAACATGCAGTAAATAATACAGTAGAAAAAAAGTATATATACAGTGTGTGCAAATGAGGTAAGATAAGGGAGGTAAGGCAATAAATAGGCCATGGTGGCAAAGTAATTACAATATAGCAATTAAACACTGGAATGGTAGATGTGTATAAGATGCATGTGCAAGTAGAGATACTCAGGTGCAAAGGAGCAAGATAAATAAATAAATAAATAAATACAATATGGGGATGAGGTAGTTGGATGGGCTATTTACAGGTGCAGTGATCTGTGAGATGCTCTGACAGCTGATGCTTGTAACTAGGGGCAGTATTTTCATTTTTTGGATAAAAAACGTTCCCGTTTTAAACAGGATATTTTGTCACGACAAGATGCTCGACTATGCATATAATTGACACCGTTGGATAGAAAACACTCTGACGTTTCCAAAACTACAAAGATATAGTCTGTGAGTGCAACAGAACTGATGGTACAGGCGAAACCCAGATAAAAATCCAACCAGGAAGTGCCCCATATTTTGAAAGCCCTGCATGCCAATGACTCCTTATATGGCTGTGAATGGGCTACGAATTTTTTAATTTATTTATTTCACCTTTATTTAACCAGATAGGCAAGTTGAGAACAAGTTCTCATTTACAATTGCGACCTGGCCAGGATAAAGCAAAGCAATTCGACAAATACAACGACACAGAGTTACACATGGAGTAAAACAAACATACAGTCAATAATAGAGTATAAACAAGTCTATATACGATGTGAGCAAATGAGGTGAGATAAGGGAGGTAAAGGCAAAAAAAGGCCATGGTGGCAAAGTACAGTGCCTTGCGAAAGTATTCGGACCCCTTGAACTTTGCGACCTTTTGCCACATTTCAGGCTTCAAACATAAAGATATAAAAGTGTATTTGTTTGTGAAGAATCAACAACAAGTGGGACACAATCATGAAGTGGAACGACATTTATTGGATATTTCAAACTTTTGTAACAAATCAAAACTGAAAAATTGGGCGGCAAAATTATTCAGCCCCCTTAAAATTATTCAGCCCCCGAATACTTTTGCAAGGCACTGTAAATACAATATAGCAAGTAAAACACTGGAATGGTAGATTTGCAATGGAAGAATGTGCAAAGTAGAAATAAAAATAATGGGGTGCAAAGGAGCAAAATAAATAAATAAATTAAATACAGTAGGGAAAGAGGTAGTTGTTTGGGCTAAAATATAGGTGGGCTATGTACAGGTGCAGTAATCTGTGAGCTGCTCTGACAGTTGGTGCTTAAAGCTAGTGAGGGAGATAAGTGTTTCCAGTTTCAGTGCTTTTTGTAGTCCGTTCCAGTCATTGGCAGCAGAGAACTGGAAGGAGAGGCGGCCAAAGAAAGAATTGGTTTTGGGGGTGACTAGAGAGATATACCTGCTGGAGCGTGTGCTACAGGTGGGAGATGCTATGGTGACCAGCGAGCTGAGATAAGGGGGACTTTACCTAGCAGGGTCTTGTAGATGACATGGAGCCAGTGGGTTTGGCGACGAATATGAAGCGAGGGCCAGCCAACGAGAGCGTACAGGTCGCAATGGTGGGTAGTATATGGGGCTTTGGTGACAAAGCGGATTGCACTGTGATAGACTGCATCCAATTTGTTGAGTAGGGTATTGGAGGCTATTTTGTAAATGACATCGCCAAAGTCGAGGATTGGTAGGATGGTCAGTTTTACAAGGGTATGTTTGGCAGCATGAGTGAAGGATGCTTTGTTGCGAAATAGGAAGCCAATTCTAGATTTAACTTTGGATTGGAGATATTTGATATGGGTCTGGAAGGAGAGTTTACAGTCTAACCAGACACCTAAGTATTTGTAGTTGTCCACGTATTCTAAGTCAGAGCCGTCCAGAGTAGTGATGTTGGAACAGGCGGGCAGGTGCGGGTAGCGATCGGTTGAAGAGCATGCATTTAGTTTTACTTGTATTTAAGAGCAATTGGAGGCCACGGAAGGAGAGTTGTATGGCATTGAAGCTTGCCTGGAGAGTTGTTAACACAGTGTCCAAAGAAGGGCCAGAAGTATACAGAATGGTGTTGTCTGCGTAGAGGTGGATCAGAGACTCACCAGCAGCAAGAGCGACCTCATTGATGTATACAGAGAAGAGAGTCGGTCCAAGAATTGAACCCTGTGGCACCCCCATAGAGACTGCCAGAGAGTCCGGACAGCAGACCCTCCAATTTGACACACTGAACTCTATCAGAGAAGTAGTTGGTGAACCAGGCGAGGCAATCATTTGAGAAACCAAGGCTGTCGAGTCTGCCGATGAGGATGTGGTGATTGACAGAGTCGAAAGCCTTGGCCAGATCAATGAACACGGCTGCACAGTAATGTTTCTTATCGATGGCGGTTAAGATATCGTTTAGGACCTTGAGCGTGGCTGAAGGTGCACCTATGACCAGCTCTGAAACCAGATTGCATAGCAGAGAAGGATTGGTGAGATTCGAAATGGTCGGTAATCTGTTTGTTGACTTGGCTTTCGAAGACCTTAGAAATGCATGGTAGGATAGATATAGGTCTGTAGCAGTTTGGGTCAAGAGTGTTCCCCCCTTTGAAGAGGGGGATGACCGCAGCTGCTTTCCAATCTTTGGGAATCTCAGACGACACGAAAGAGTGGTTGAACAGGCTAGTAATAGGGGTGGCAACAATTTCGGCAGATAATTTTAGAAAGAAAGGGTCCAGATTGTCTAGCCCGGCTGATTTGTAGGGGTCCAGATTTTGCAGCTCTTTCAGAACATCAGCTGAACGGATTTGGGAGAAGGAGAAATGGGGAAGGCTTGGGCGAGTTGCTGTGGGGGGTGCAGTGTTGTTGATCGGGGTAGGAGTAGCCAGGTGCAAAGCATGGCCAGCCGTAGAAAAATGCTTATTGAAATTCTCAATTATGGTGGATTTATCAGTGGTGACAGTGTTTCCTATCTTCAGTGCAGTGGGCAGCTGGGAGGAGGTGTTCTTATTCTCCATGGACTTTAACAGTGTCCCAGATGTTTTTGAGTTAGTGTTGCAGGAAGCAAATTTCTGCTTGAAAAAGCTAGCCTTGGCTTTTCTAACTGCCTGTGTATAATGGTTTCTAGCTTCCCTGAACAGCTGCATATCACGGGGGCTGTTCGATGCTAATGCAGAACGCCATAGGATGTTTTTGTGTTGGTTAAGGGCAGTCAGGTCTGGGGAGAACAAAGGGCTATATCTATTCCTGGTTCTAAATTTCTTGAATGGGGCATGTTTATTTAGATGGTTAGGAAGGCATTTAAAAAAATATCCAGGCATCCTCTACTGACGGGATGAGATCAATATCCTTCCAGGATACCCCGGCCAGGTCGATTAGAAAGGCCTGCTCGCTGAAGTGTTTCAGGGAGCGTTTTACAGTGATGAGTGGAGGTCGCTTGACCGCTGAACCATTACGGATGCAGGCAATGAGGCAGTGATCGCTGAGATCTTGGTTGAAGACAGCAGAGGTGTATTTAGAGGGCAAGTTGGTTAGGATGATATCTATGAGGGTGCCCGTGTTTAAGGCTTTGGGGAGGTACCTGGTAGGTTCATTGATAATTTGTGTGAGATTGAGGGCATG
>NW_027013556.1:0-15852 GCF_036934945.1 Oncorhynchus masou masou | reverse complement strand
TGTTAGTTCTTTAATAAAAAACAGGAATGGCATAAATCCTCTTCCAACGTAGTCAATGGAACAAAGAACGTAGTATAATGCAGGTTGCACCTGCCATGCAGACTCCGACAGGACAGGACAAGGTGGAAGCAAACGAGACGACAGCTTGCTTCTGGCATCAAAAAACACAAACAAGAATCAGACACTGAAAGTAGCAGGAACAGAGAAAGAAATAGAGACCTAATCAGAGGGGAAGAGAGAACAGGTGGGGAAAGAGAGAATGAGCTAGTTAGGGAAATGTAGAACAGCTGAGGGATGAGAGACAGAGAAGGTAACCTAAAAGACCAGCAGAGAGAGAATGAAGAGAAAGGACAGGAACAGACATAACAAGACATGACAGTACCCCCCCCACTCACCGAGCGCCTCCTGGCGCACTCGAGAGGAAACCTGGCGGCAACGGAGGAAATCATCGATCAGCGGAACGGTCCAGCACGTCCCGAGAGGGAACCCAACTCCTCTCCTCAGGACCGTACCCCTCCCAATCCACTAGGTACTGATGACCACGGCCCCGAGGCGCATGTCCAAAATCTTACGAACCCTGTAGATGGGTGCGCCCTCGACAAGGATGGGGGGAGGGACGAGCGGGGCGCGAAGAACGGGCTTAACACAGGAGACATGGAAGACCGGGTGAACGCGACGAAGATAGCGCGGGAGAAGAAGTCGCACTGCGACAGGATTAATGACCTGGGAAATACGGAACGGACCAATGAACCGCGGGGCCAACTTGCGAGAAGCTGTCTTAAGGGGAAGGTTCTGAGTGGAGAGCCATACTCTCTGACCGCAACAATATCTAGGACTCTTGGTCCTACGCTTGTAGCGGCCCTCACAGTCTGCGCCCTATTACGGCAAAGTGCCGACCTGACCCCCTTCCAGGTGCGCTCGCAACGCTGGACAAAAGCCTGAGCGGAGGGGACGCAGGACTCGGCGAGCTGAGATGAGAACAGCGGAGGCTGGTACCCGAGGCTACACTGAAAGGGGATAGACCGGTAGCAGACGAGGGAAGCGAGTTGTGGGCGTACTCTGCCCAGGGGAGCTGTTCTGACCAAGACGCAGGGTTACGAAAAGAAAGACTGCGTAAAATCGACCAACAGTCTGATTGGCCCGTTCGGCTTGCCGTTAGACTGGGGATGAAAGCCGGACGAGAGACTGACGGAAGCCCCAATCAAACGGCAAAACTCCCTCCAAAATTGAGACGTGAACTGCGGGCCTCTGTCGGAAACGACGTCAGACGGAAGGCCATGAATTCGGAAAACATTCTCGATAATGATCTGAGCCGTCTCCTTAGCAGAAGGGAGCTTATCGAGAGGAATGAAATGAGCCGCCTTAGAGAATCTATCGACAACCGTAAGAATAACTGTCTTCCCCGCTGATGAAGGCAGTCCGGTGATAAAATCTAAAGCGATGTGAGACCACGGTCGAGAGGGAATGGGAAGCGGTCTGAGACGGCCGGCAGGAGGAGAGTTCCCAGATTTAGTCTGCGCGCAGACCGAACAAGCGGCGACAAATCGACGCGCGTCACGTTCCCGAGTGGGCCACCAGAAACGCTGGCGAATGGAAGCGCGTACCCCGAAGGCCGGGGTGGCCGGCTAACTTGGCAGAGTGGGCCCACTGAAGAACGGCCGGACGGTAGGAACGGGAACGAACAGAAGGTTCCTAGGACAAGCTCGCGGCGACGGAGTGTGGCGAGTGCTTGCTTTACCTGCCTCTCAATTCCCCAGACAGTCAACCCGACAACACGCCCCTCAGGAGAATCCCATCGGGGTCGGTGGAGACCTCAGAAGAACTGAAGAGACGAGATAAAGCATCAGGTTTGGTGTTTTTTGAGCCCGGACGATAAGAAATAACAAACTCGAAACGAGCGAAAAACAGAGCCCAACGAGCCTGACGCGCATTAAGTCGTTTGGCTGAACGGATGTACTCAAGGTTCCTATGGTCAGTCCAAACGACAAAGGAACGTCGCCCCCTCCAACCACTGTCGCCATTCGCCTAGGGCTAAGCGGATGGCGAGCAGTTCGCGATTACCAACATCATAGTTACGTTCTGACGGCGATAAGCGATGAGAGAAAACGCGCAAGGATGGACCTTGCCGTCAGAGAGAGCGCTGAGAAAGAATGGCTCCCACGCCCACCTCTGACGCGTCAACCTCAACAACAAACTGTCTAGAGATGTCAGGTGTAACAAGAATAGGTGCGGATGTAAAACGATTCTTAAGAAGATCAAAAGCTCCCTGGGCGGAAACGGACCACTTAAAGCACGTCTTAACAGAAGTAAGGGCTGTGAGAGGAGCTGCCACCTGACCGAAATTACGGATGAAAACGCACGGTAGAAATTAGCGAAGCCCAGAAAGCGCTGCAGCTCGACGCGTGACTTAGGAACGGGCCAATCAATGACAGCCTGGACCTTAGCGGGATCCATCTTAATGCCCTCAGCGGAAATAACGGAACCGAGAAAAGGGACAGAGGCGGCATGAAAAGTGCACTTCTCAGCCTTCACATAAAGACAGTTCTCCAAAAGGCGCTGGAGGACGCGTCGCACGTGCTGAACATGAATCGAGAGAGACGGTGAAAAAATCAGGATATCATCCATGTAAACGAAAACAAAAATGTTCAGCATGTCTCTCAGGACGTCGTTAACTAGTGCCTGAAAGACAGCTGGAGCGTTAACGAGGCCGAAAGGAAGAACCCGGTATTCAAAGTGCCCTAACGGAGTGTTAAACGCCGTCTTCCACTCGTCCCCCTCCCTGATGCGCACGAGATGGTAGGCGTTACGAAGGTCCAATTTGGTGAAAAACCTGGCTCCCTGCAGGATCTCGAAGGCTGAAGACATAAGAGGAAGCGGATAACGATTCTTAACTGTTATGTCATTCAGCCCTCGATAATCCACGCATGGGCGCAGGGACCCGTCCTTCTTCTGAACAAAAAAGAACCCCGCGCCGGCGGGGAGGAGGAGGAGACTATGGTACCGGCGTCGAGCGAAACCGACAAATAATCCTCGAGAGCCTTACGTTCGGGAGCCGACAGAGAGTATAATCTACCCCGGGGGAGTAGTTCCCGGAAGGAGATCAATACTACAGTCATACGACCGGTGTGGAGGGAGAGAAGTGGCCTTGGAACGACTGAACACCGTGCGCAGATCGTGATACTCCTCCGGCACCCCTGTCAAATCGCCAGGCTCCTCCTGTGAAGAAGAGACAGAGGAAACAGGAGGGATAGCAGACATTAAACAGGTTACATGACAAGAAACATTCCAGGATAGGATAGTATTACTAGACCAATTAATAGAAGGGTTATGGCGCACTAGCCAGGGATGACCCAAAACAACAGGTGTAAAAGGTGAACGAAAAATTAAAAAATAAATGGTTTCGCTATGATTACCAGAGACAGTGAGGGTTAAAGGCAGCGTCTCACGCTGAATCTTGGGGAGAGAACTACCATCTAAAGCGAACAAGGCCCTGGGCTCCCCTAACTGTCTGAGAGGAATGTCATGTTCCCGAGCCCAGGTCTCGTCCATAAAACAGCCCTCCGCCCCAGAGTCTATCAAGGCACTGCAGGAAGCAGATGAACCGGGCCAGCGGAGATGGACCGGAAAGGTAGTGCGTGATCCAGAAGGAGAGGCCTGAGTAGTTGCGCTCACCAGTAGCCCTCCTCTTACTGATGAGCTCTGGCCTTTTACTGGACATGAGGTGACAAAATGACCAGCGGAGCCGCAGTAGAGACAGAGGCGATTGGTGATTCTCCGTTCCCTCTCCTTGGCCGAGATCACGAATACCCCCCAGCTGCATAGGCTCAGCATCCGAGCCGGCGGGGAGGGTGGCAGTGATGCGGCAGGTGGCAGTGATGTGGAGGGGGAGCAACGGAGAACGTGAGCTCCTTTCCACGAGCTCGGCGACGAAGATCAAACCGTCGCTCTATGCGAATAGCGAGAGCTATTAAGGAGTCCAGACTGGAAGGAACCTCCCGGGAGAGGATCTCATCCTTAACCTCGACGTGGAGACCCTCCAGAAAACGAGCGAGCAAAGCCGGCTCGTTCCAGTCACTAGAGGCAGCGAGAGTGCGAAACTCAATAGAATAATCCGTTATGGATCTATTCCCCTGACATAGGGAAGACAGGGCCCTGGAAGCCTCCTCGCCAAAACAGAACGGTCAAAAACCCGTATCATCTCCTCCTTAAAGTCCTGATACTGGTTAATACCTCAGCCCTCGCCTCCCAGACTGCCGTGCCCCCACTCACGCGCCCGTCCGGTAAGGAGAGAAATGACGTAGGCGATGCGGGCTGCGCTCCTGGAGTAAGTGTTGGGCTGGAGAGAAACACCACATCACACTGAGTGAGGAATGAGCGGCACTCAGTGGGCTCCCCAGAGTAACACGGCGGGTTGTTGATCCTGGGCTCCGGAGACTCGGAAACCCTGGAAGTGGGCGGTGGATCGAGTGGAGTTGGTGAACCCGTCTTGTGAGGTCGGAGACTTGGACGGCCAGGGTCTCAACGGCATGTTGAGCAGCAGACAATTCCTCCTCGTGTCTGCCTAGCATCGCTCCCTGGATCTCGACGGCGGAGTGAAAAGGGTCCGGAGCCGCTGGGTCCATTCTTGGTCTGATTCTTCTGTTATGAACTTGAGTGAAGACCCAAACGCGGTTTTAACAGAAAACAGAGTTCTTTAATAAAAAACAGGAATGGCATAAATCCTCTTCCAACGTAGTCAATGGAACAAAAGAACGTAGTATAATGCAGGTTGCACCTGCCATGCAGACTCCGACAGGACAGGACAAGGTGGAAGCAAACGAGACGACAGCTTGCTTCTGGCATCAAAAAACACAAACAAGAATCAGACACTGAAAGTAGCAGGAACAGAGAAAGAAATAGAGACCTAATCAGAGGGGGAAGAGAGAACAGGTGGGGAAAGAGAGAGAATGAGCTAGTTAGGAGAAATGTAGAACAGCTGAGGGATGAGAGACAGAGAAGGTAACCTAAAAAGACCAGCAGAGAGAGAGAATGAAGAGAAAGGACAGGAACAGACATAACAAGACATGACATTTTTCCATATAACATCAAACCAAAAACGGAGATGATTTCAGCTGAGATATTGACAATTGCACACATGCCTCTATCACTCCAGTTGATGTTTAGCTAACGGTGACTAAAGTTAGCTGAAGTTTGTAGAGGCTGTTTAGAGAAAGCAGGGTTAGGATGTAAAAACAAGCCATACAGTCAAGTGATCTGGATACGCAATACACAACTTGAAACGTATTGAAGAATGAACTATTCCTTTACTAATTCAATATGGTCTTAACCTGGTAAGAGCAGCCAGTGATCGTTATCCCCACCTCCCAGCCTCTCAAAATTAAATACTAAAGAAAACATGGTTAGTGTTGACTTAGGAGTACTCATATGTTGCAGAGTCGGTAAAGCTCAAAGTGTCTGTGAGAGGCCACAAACATTATGTTTCAAACCTGACTGGAAAATATTGGCTTGCCATTGTGTGGTGAACCAGAGCTAATTAACATCAGAATAATTGCAATACTCCTTCTGGAATGAGGATTTAATGGAGTGCTCAGCCGATTGATGACTGACAAACAAAGGTTCTCTGTCATTAAGAGAAAAACAAACACCGTCTACGGCTTCGCAGAATACACAGTGAAAAATTTAATGAAGACGCATTACAACTAATATTTGACAACAGGGTCGGTCCCGGTCTGTCATTTACATAAGCTTCCATATTAATAGGCTGTTAGTCAGCATACTGATTGAAGGAAGGTCGACTCCTGTCCGACTTTACAGAGCCTGAGAATAAACAGCAGGAGAGCGGAGAACAAGTTCAGCCAGGAGATGTTGAAGGTGAATGAAGAAAGGTGCTGGTGCAGGAGCTGGTAATCATAGCAGAGCAGCTGAGGGACACCACAGGCTCCAGAGTAAACTGGTTGACAAGTGCCATCCCCAATTACAGTCCCCATACACAGCCTGCTAATTAGTGCTAGTGTGTGTGTGTGTGGATCCCAGAGAGGCTGATATGTGGGCTAGCCACCTCAGGGACGCTGATAAATTGTGACACCAGAATAGAGCTCCACTACCTGACAGGGCCACATTTTCCACGGACCCCTCTGACAGTGCTAAGCGCTCCATTTTACATACATACACATAAGTATGCGGCTGGGCGTACACACAGTCTTGTACAGCTAACCATGTGGGGACACACAATTCAGTCCCATTCAAAATTATATTTTTCCTAACCCATATTCTTACCCTAAACCTAACCTTAACCCAAAACCTAACCTAACCTAACCCAAGCTCCTAACCCTAACACTAACCCTAGCTCCTAACCCTTAATAACGTAATTCTAACCCTAACACTAATTCTAACCTGAACCCTAAACCCCCTAGAAATAGCATTTGACCGTGTGTGTGTGTGTGTAGGTCAAATGCTATTTCTAGGGGGTTTAGGGCTCAGGTTAGGAAAAATCTAATTTGGAATGGGACTGAATTGTGTGTCCCCACATGGTTAGCTGTACAAGACTGTGTGTACGCCCAGCCGCATACCTATGTGTATGTATGTAAAATGTCCCCAGTTGGTCAAATTTTTGTTTGTTTCCTACTCTTTTGGGGACGTCTGGTCCCAACAAGAATAGTTACACACACACACACACACACACACACACACACACACACACACACACACACACACACACACACACACACACACACACACACACACACACACACACACACACACACACACACACACACACACACACACACACACACACACTTTTGTACTCTCAGTATCTCCCATAATCAAACAGCCTATACACCCACAAACATCCTTTCAGATCTATACCTTCTCCCATTTGGGATGGCAGGTAGCCTAGTGGTTAGAGTGTTGGGCTAGTAACCAAAAGGTTGCTGGATCATATCCCTGAGCTAAAAACTAAAAAAGCTAAAAGCTGTTTTGCTGCTCAGGGGCAGAATGACCCCAGTAGGCTGTCATTGTAAATAAGAATTTGTTCTTAACTGACTTGTCTAGTTAAATAAAGGTTAAATATAAATAAATGTACACTAAAAAGCCCCAAACATATGTCACTCAGGGTTCTTTCCCCATCAGTTAGCCTTGACACTTTTGTTTACTGAGAGGAGACCTCAAACAAACCTGTCAGGATCCCAGGGAGGATATTAAGGGCCATCCGTCTTAACCAGGAGTCTTCCAGGGAGAGAGACAGGCAATTAGCACTTCAGACGGTGCCCAGGCATGACTGTTGACACGGGCAGAAGAGACATGCTCAGCGGTGGCGGGTGCCATTCCTTCTGTGTGTGGTCAAAGAGCACGTTTCAGAAAGTCACATTGAGCGCTTGATGTAGGCAGTGACACGGCCGGCCTGCATCAATAAGGGGGACTTGAGGGAGGGCCTGGTGATGTGCTTGTCTGTTATCATTAGTCACTTGACTCTGAGTGGCTCCTTCTCTCCCATACAGAGGAGACTGACATCTGGCCTGTCTCCGAGGCTCAGTATGTGTCTGTGATAAACACACAGCTACTGTAGCATCAACACAAAGAATCAACCTTGGCATTGACAGGAGGACCATGTCTGGGGCATTTGTTTACATCCTTAAACATGTGGACACACCTACACACACACTGCGTACGTGTCTTCCCTGTAGATACTCTTTACTTTCACACTGACACCCTGCTCCTGAGGATTTAGTTTGTCACACGATGCTTACAGTTGAAGGATTTACAGTATTTTACACCTTGCTAATACTGCCCTATTATCTATTTGCCTGCAGTCAAATCAGCCATGGCTAAAGTCAACGCGGCAGTGTGGGGAGACTGGAGAGACAGTCTTGTGAAGGTGGAGAGGTGACAATCTCCTCTCTCTCTCTCTTTTGAGCGGCCCATGGTTTATGAGGTGTGACCCAAAGAGGCAGACTGGGTCACTATTAGGGCCCTTGTCAGCTACTAAGATCTGGGGCTGAATGGCATGAAGGGTCTGTCATGGCAGCGGCCTAATGGCCATTCAACAGCCATGCATGCACAGGTTAACTAATTTAATAATGGGAATATGCTGGCAGCCAAAGCAGCCTCCTGCACAAATCAACATGGGCAGGAATGTTGTTCTGGCCATTTTAGCCCCACCAAATAGTTGTACATTCAACCTGGTTGCAGAGTTAAGCTTTAGTTTCCAGTCGATATTCTGCTTCTCTGGCTAATGGCGATGGAGCTGGTCCAGGCCAGACACGCCCTATTATCTATTTGCCTGCAGTCAAATCAGCCATGGCTAAAGTCAACGCGGCAGTGTGGGGAGACTGGAGAGACAGTCTTGTGAAGGTGGAGAGGTGACAATCTCCTCTCTCTCTCTCTCTCTCTCTCTTTGAGCGGCCCATGGTTTATGAGGTGTGACAAGAGGCAGACTGAGTCACTTGATTAGGGCCCTTGTCAGCACTAGATCTGGGGCTGAATGGCATGAAGGGTTTCATGGCAGCGGCCTAATGGCCATTCAACAGCCATGCATGCACAGGTTAACTAATTTAATAATGGGAATATGCTGGCAGCCAAAGCAGCCTCCTGCACAAATCAACATGGGCAGGAATGTTGTTCTGGCCATTTTAGCCCCACCAAATAGTTGTACATTCAACCTGGTTGCAGAGTTAAGCTTTAGTTTCCAGTCGATATTCTGCTTCTCTGGCTAGTGGAGCTAAGACACGCCTAATGGCCATTCAACAGCCATGCATGCACAGGTTAACTAATTTAATAATGGGAATATGCTGGCAGCCAGCCTTGCACAAATCAACATGGGCAGGAATGCCATTTAGCCCCATAGTTGTACATTCAACCTGGTTGCAGAGTTAAGCTTTAGTTTCCAGTCGATATTCTGCTTCTCTGGCTAATGGCGATGGAGCTGGTCCAGGCCAGACACGCTGATAGGCTGCATAAGTCCTCGTTATAACATGACAGGGATCAAATTTGAGGACTGTGTTTGGGAGTTTATTCAGGTGTCAGGTGTCTGAATAGTGTGGGTCAATATGTATAATGGACACAATGACTGGGCAGCCTTGATGTGCCAGTCATGGTTGAATTATAAAGAGCCAATGGGATATCGGACAGCAATAGTTCTGGGTAAAATTTGAATCTTACAATTCAGCCAATGAGGCATGAGTCATTTAAATAACTGCTCTGTCGTCATCCAGCAAAAACAAATTCAATTGATTGATAACTTGGAAAGGCCAAACTTTTGTCTTTATCTCTGGCTGTTGAATTTAGTGAATTTTTCGTAACGTATTATCATAATCTACCTTCTTTACCACATTTAAGTAGTCCCCTCTGACTTGAGGGAGGGGTTTAAGGCAAAGCTCTGCATAATGAAAGGTGAAATGAGTAAGGAGCTTGCATACCAGCTGACTGCACGGATTACACAGACGGCTTGTTGCTTGTCATAAAATATCTAATTGAAAATCTTGACTGTTGGGGATTGCGACAACCTGAGACACAATAAACGTGTTTGAAATTGGGTTGCAGACTTCTAGTGATTGCTTTGTCAGACAGGATTGGATTCCACCTCAAGCTGTGAGGGAAAATACACTGAAATGTACACAGAGGACTGTACTTAAATAACTCTTGAGGCAGTTGAAGCTTCATCACTGCATTTATAAGTTCTCTCCATTGGAGCAGGCAGCCATGCTTTATCACGAATGACCCGAGAAGGGTTATAACGACACAGGGCGAGACCCAGATGCAGACACAGGAGGAAGATGGTTTGAGTGTCTGATATTTATTAAACAACAAGGGGCAGGCAGAGGCAGGTCGAGGATAGGCAAAAGTTCAGGTCAGAGTTCCAAACGGTACAGGGAGGCAGGCAGGCTCAAGGTCAGGGCAGGCTGAACGGTTGGGCAGACGGGATCAGAGTCAGGGCAGGCAAAAGGTCAAAACCAGGAGGACTAGAAAATCAAAGACAAGGATAAAAGCAGGAGCGCGGGAAAACACGCTGGTTGACTTGACAAGACAAACTGGCAACAGACAAACAGAGAACGCAGGAATAAATACCCTGGGAATAATGGGGAAAATGATTGACACCTGGAGGTGGGTGAAGACAATCACAATGACAGGTGAAACAGATCAGGGTGTGACAAGGGTGCCCGTTGTCTCACAGTGTGTCACATTCTGAACTTTATTTCCTGTTTTTGTATTATTTAGTATGGTCATGGTGTGAGTTGGGGTGGGCAGTCTATGTTGTTTCTATGATTTGGGTATTTCTATGTTTTCGGCCTTGTATGGTTCTCAATCAGAGGCAGGTGTCATTAGTTGTCTCTGATTGAGAATCATACAAATAACCTGGAGTTTCAATGTGTGTTTTGTGGGTGATTGTTCCTGTCTCTGTGTTTGCACCAGATAGGGCTGTTTAGGTTTTCATTTTTATTACATTTAAGTCATTTAGCAGACGCTCTTATCAGGGCGACTTACAAATTGGTGAATTCACCTTCTGACATCCAGTGGAACAGCCACTTTACAATAGTGCATCTAAATCATTAAGGGGGGGGGGTGAGAAGGATTACTTATCTTATCCTAGGTATTCCTTGAAGAGGTGGGGTTTCAGGTGTCTCCGGAAGGTGGTGATTGACTCCGCTGTCCTGGCGTCGTGAGGGAGTTTGTTCCACCATTGGGGGGCCAGAGCAGCGAACAGTTTTGACTGGGCTGAGCGGGAACTGTACTTCCTCAATGGTAGGGGAGGCGAGCAGGCCAGAGGTGGATGAACACAGTGCCCTTGCTTGGGTGTAGGGCCTGATCAGAGCCTGGAGGTACTGCGGTGCGTTCCCTCACAGCTCCATAGGCAAGCACCATGGTCTTGTAGCGGATGCGAGCTTCAACTGGAAGCCAGTGGAGAGAAGCGGGGTGACGTGAGAGAACTTGGGAAGGTTGAACACCAGACGGGCTGCGGCGTTTCTGGATGAGTTGTAGGGGTTTAATGGCACAGGCAGGGAGCCCAGCCAACAGCGAGTTGCAGTAATCCAGACGGGAGATGACAAGTGCCTGGATTAGGACCTGCGCCGCTTCCTGTGTGGCAGGGTCGTACTCTGCGGATGTTGTAGAGCATGAACCTACAGGAACGGGCCACCACGCCATGATGTTGGTTGAGAACGACAGGGTGTTGTCCAGGATCACGCCAAGGTTCTTAGCGCTCTGGGGAGGAGGACACAATGGAGTTGTCAACCGTGATGGCGAGATCATGGAACGGGCAGTCCTTCCCCGGGAGGAAGAGCAGCTCCGTCTTGCCGGGGACTTCAGCTTGGGTGGTGATCCGTCATCCACACTGATATGTCTGCCAGACATGCAGAGATGCGGTTAACCACCTGGTCATCAGAAGGGAAAGGAAAGATTAATTGTGTGTCGTCTGCATAGCAATGATAGGAGAGACCATGTGAGGTTATGACAGAGCCAAGTGACTTGGTGTATAGCGAGAATAGGAGAGGGCCTAGAACAGAGCCCTGGGGACACCAGTGGTGAGAGCGCGTGGCGGAGACAGATTCTCGCCGCCACCTGGTAGGACGACCTGTCAGGTAGGGCGCAATCCCAGCGTGGGCCGCGCCGGAGATGCCCAACTCAGAGAGGGTGGAGAGGAGGATCTGATGGTTCATTATCGAAGGCAGCCGATAGGTCTAGAAGGATGAGAGCAGAGGAGAGAGAGTTAGCTTTGGCAGTGCGGAGCGCCTCCATGATAGAGCAGTCTCAGTTGAATGACTAGTCTTGAAACCTGACTGATTTGGATCAAGAAGGTCATTCTGAGAGATAGTAGGAGAGCTGGCCAAGGACGGCACGTTCAAGAGTTTTGGAGAGAAAAGAAAGAAGGGATACTGGTCTGTAGTTGTTGACATCGGAGGGATCGAGTGTAGGTTTTTTTCAGAAGGGGTGCAACTCTCGCTCTCTTGAAGACGGAAGGGACGTAGCCAGCGGTCAGGGATGAGTTGATGAGCGAGGTGAGTAAGGGAGAAGGTCCCCGGAAATGGTCTGGAGAAGAGAGGAGGGGATAGGGTCAAGCGGGCAGGTTGTTGGGCGGCCGGCCGTCACAAGCGAGATTTCATCTGGAGAGAGAGGGGAGAAAGAGGTCAGAGCACAGGGTAGGGCAGTGTGAGCAGAACCAGCGGTGTCGTTTGACTTAGCAAACGAGGATCGGATGTCGTCGACCTTCTTTTCAAAATGGTTGACGAAGTCATCTGCAGAGGGAGGAGGGGGAGGGGGGAGGAGGATTCAGGAGGGAGGAGAAGGTGGCAAAGAGCTTCCTAGGGTTAGAGGCAGATGCTTGGAATTTAGAGTGGTAGAAAGTGGCTTTGCTTGGCAAGACAGAGGAGGAAAATGTAGAGAGGAGGGAGTGAAAGGATGCCAGGTCCGCAGGGAGGCGAGTTTTTCCATTTCCGCCTCGGCTGCCCGGAGCTCTGTTCTGTGGCTACGCTGAGTCATCGAGCCACGGAGCGGGAGGGGGGAGGACCGAGCCGGCCTGGAGGATAGGGGACATAGAGAGTCAAAGGATGCAGAAAGGGAAGGAGGTTGAGGAGGCAGACTCAGGAGAAAGGTTGGAGAAGGTATGAGCAGAGGGAAGAGATGATGGGATGGAAGGAGAGAGAGAGAGGCGAAGGTTGGGACGGCGCGATACCATCCGGTAAGGGCAGTGTGGGAAGTGTTGGATGAGAGCGAGAGGAAAAGGATACAAGGTAGTGGTCGGAGACTTGGAGGGGAGTTGCAATGAGGTTAGTGGAAGAACAGCATCTAGTAAAGATGGTCGGGCGTATTGCCTTTGTGAGTAGGGGAAGGTGAGAGGGTGAGGTCAAAAAGAGAGAGGAGTGGAAAGAAGGAGGCAGAGAGGAATGAGTCAAAGGCAGACATGGGGAGGTTAAGAGTAGCCCAGGACTGTGAGGTGAGCCGTCCTCAGGAAAGGAGCTTATCAGGCATCAAGCTCATTGATGAACTCTCCCGAGGAACCTGGAGGGCGATAAATGATAAGGATGTTAAGCTTGAAGAAGGGCTGTTAACTGTGACAGCATGGAATTCAAGGAGGCGATAGATAGATGGGTAAGGAGAGAGAGAGAATGACCACTTAGGAGAGATGAGATCCAGTGCCACCACCCCGCTGACCAGAAGCTCTGGGAGTGTGCGAGAACACGTGGGCGGACGAAGAGAGAGCAGTAGGAATTCGCAGTGTTATCTGTGGTGATCCATGTTTCCGTCAGTGCCAGGAAGTCGAGGAGGACTGGAGGGAGAGGCATAGGCTGAGATGAATACTCTGCCTTGTTGGCCGCAGATCGGCAGTTCCAGAGGCCACCGGAGACCAGGAACTCCACGTGGGTCGTGCGCGCTGGGACCACCAGATTAGGGTGGCCGCGGCCACGCGGTGTGGAGCGTTTGTATGGTCTGTGCAGAGAGGAGAGAACAGGGATAGATAGACACATAGTTGACAGGGTACAGAAGAGGCTACGCTAATGCAAAGGAGATTGGAATGACAAGTGGACTACACGTCTCGAATGTTCAGAAAGTTAAGCTTACGTAGCAAGAATCTTATAGACTAAAATGATTGAAATGATACAGTACTGCTGGAGTAGGCTAGCTGGTAGTGGCTGCGATGTAGCTAACCTAGAAAATCGCTCTAGGCTAAACAATTGACTTAGATACAAAGACGGCTATGTAGCTAGCTAGCTACGATCAAACAAAACAAACCGTTGTACTGTAATAGTTACTACAGTGCTGCTATTCGGGGGCTAGCTGGCTAGCTACGTTAAGAGAACGACAATAGCTGGCCAGCTAACCTAGAAAATCGCTCTAGACTACACAATTGTCTTAGATACAAAGACGGCTATGTAGCTGGCTAGCTACGATCAAACAAATCAAACCGTTGTACTGTAATGAAGTGAAATGAAAAATGTGATACTACCTGTGGAGCGACGCGGAATGTTGACCGGGTAGTTGGAGTTCAATTCGGTAGAGGTTGGCTAGCTGTTGGCTAGCTAGCTAGCAGCATTTCCTACGTTAAGGACGACAAATAGCTGGCTAGCTAACCTCGGTAAATTAAGATAATCACTCTAAGTCTACACACTCTAAACTGCACAATTATCTTGGATACGAAGACAGCGAAGACAACTATGTAGCTAGCTGACACTACGCTAATCGAGTCGTTCAGTTGAGTGTAATAGTTTCTACAGTGCTAGTGGACAGTGGATGTTAGCTAGCTGCTTAGCTAGCTGCTGGGCAGATACGTTAGGACGACGAAATACGATAATATGCAATTGTCGTTGATACAAAGACGGCTATGTAGCTAGCTAAGAAGAAATTGCTAAGATAAGACAAATCAAACCGTTTCACACGTTTATTGTTTTTGTTAGTCTATTCATGTAGTTTTTTTCTTTATTAAAAAACCATGAATAGAAACCACGCTGCATTTTGGTCTGCCTCTCCTTCAAGTAAAGAAAACCGTTACAGAATCACCCACCACAACAGGACCAAGCGGCGTGGTAACGGGCAGCAGCAGGAGCAGCGCGATAAAAACTTCTGGACTTGGGAAGAAATCCTCGACGGGAGAGGACCCTGGGCAAAACCAGGGGAGTGTCGCCGTCCCAAGGTGCAGCAGGAGAAGTGGCAGCAGGAGCAGCGCAAGGAGGAATGGACATGGGAGGACGAATTGGACGGAAAGGGACCCTGGGCACAGCCAGGAGAATATTGCCGCCCCAAAGAAGAGCTGGAGGCGACAAAGGAGGAGAGGCGCTGGTATGAGGAGGCAGCACAGCGGCGTGGATGGAAGCCCGAGAGTCAGCCCCAAAAATGTCTTGGGAAGGCACACAGGAAGTGTGGCGAAGCCAGGTAGGAGACCTGCGCCAACTTCCTGTGCTTACCGGGGGGCGAGAGAGACCGGGCAGGCACCGTGTTATGCGGTGGAGCGCACGGTGTCCCTAGTGCGGGTGCATAGCCCGGTGCGGTACATACCAGCTCCGCATATCGGCCGGGCTAGAGTGAGCATCGAGCCAAGTGCCATGAAGCCGGCTCTACGCATCTGGTCCCCAGTGCGTCTCCTTGGGCCGGCTTACATGGCACCAGCCTTGCGCACAGTGTCCCCGGTTCGCCTGCATAGCCCAGTGCGGGCTATTCCACCTCGCCGCACTGGCAGGGCGACCGGAAGCATTCAACCGCGTAAGGTTGGGCAGGCTCGGTGCTCAAGAGCTCCAGTGCGCCTGCACAGTCCGGTCTATCCGGTACCACCTCCGCGCACCAGCCCTCCGGTGGCAGCACCCTCACCAGGCTGTCTCTCCGTCTCATCCCTACAGGTGCTCCCGCCTCTCCAGCACTGCTAGAGCCTTCCTCCTCTCCAGCGCTGCCGGATTCTCCCGCCTATCCAGCACTGCTAGAGCCGTCCTCCTCTCCAGCGCTGCCAGGGCCTTCCTCTCCAGCGTTGCCGGAGCTTGCCGTCTGCCCAGCGCCATCAGAGCTACCCGTCTGCCCAGCGCCATCTGAGCTACCCGTCTGCCCAGCGCCATCTGAGCTACCCGTCTGCCCAGCGCCATCTAAGCTACCCGTCTGCCCAGCGCCGCCTGACCCACCCGTCTGCCCAGCGCCGCCTGACCCACCCGTCTGCCCAGCGCCGCCTGACCCACCCGTCTGCCCAGCGCCGCCTGACCCACCCGTCTGCCCAGCGCCGCCTGAGCCACCCGTCTGCCCAGCGCCGCCAGTCTTCCCAGCGCCGCCAGTCTGCAAGGAGCCGCCAGTGCCGCCAGTCAGCAAGGGGCTGCCAGTGCCGCCAGTCTGCCCAGCGCCGCCAGTGCCGCCAGTCTGCCCAGCGCCATCTGAGAGGCCACG
>NW_027013555.1:397500-404119 GCF_036934945.1 Oncorhynchus masou masou | reverse complement strand
GTAATCTAATTAATGTATATTTATACTGTAGACTGGTAGAGGTCTATAATCTAATTAATGTATATTTATACTGTAGTCTGGTAGAGGAGTAATCTAATTAATGTATATTTATACTGTAGACTGGTAGAGGAGTAATCTAATTAATGTATATTTATACTGTAGACTGGTAGAGGAGTAATCTAATTAATGTATATTTATAATGTAGTCTGGTAGAGGAGTAATCTAATTAATGTATATTTATAATGTAGTCTGGTAGAGGAGTAATCTAATTAATGTGTATTTATAATGTAGTCTGGTAGAGGAGTAATCTAATTAATGTATATTTATACTGTAGTCTGGTACAGGAGTACTCTAATTAATGTATATTTATACTGTAGACTGGTAGAGGAGTAATCTAATTAATGTATATTTATACTGTAGACTGGTAGAGGAGTAATCTAATTAATGTATATTTATACTGTAGACTGGTAGAGGAGTAATCTAATTAATGTGTATTTATACTGTAGACTGGTAGAGGAGTAATCTAATTAATGTGTATTTATACTGTAGACTGGTAGAGGAGGTCTTTAATCTAATTAATGTATATTTATACTGTAGTCTGGTAGAGGAGTAATCTAATTAATGTATATTTATACTGTAGTCTGGTAGAGGAGTAATCTAATTAATGTATATTTATACTGTAGACTGGTAGAGGAGGTCTTTAATCTAATTAATGTATATTTATACTGTAGACTGGTAGAGGAGTAATCTAATTAATGTATATTTATACTGTAGACTGGTAGAGGAGTAATCTAATTAATGTATATTTATACTGTAGACTGGTGGAGGAGATGAAGAGGCAGAATCCTGACTTCCCTGATGATGTCACCAGTGGAGTGTTGGTCCATCAGGTTATACCTGAGTCCCCCGCACACAGGTAGGTGTTTTCACACACACACACACTTACTCACGCACACACTTACGCACGCACGCACACACACACACGGACACACACACACATGTATGCAAAGATGCACACACACACAGTGACACACACACACAGTGACACACACAGTGACACACACACACAGTGACACACACACACAGTGACACACCTCAAAGGCCCTTATTGGAGAGAAAGGAGGAATGGATTAATGCAATAGGTTTATCCGTTGTATCAAAAACGTAGTTCAGCTAGCTAGCCTATCAAAGGGCAAGGTTGAGCCATCACTGAACCAATGTGGAAGAAGCCTTCTTTAGGAACCAACGACCAATGAGAACCTCTCGTTTTTCTACAAAAGGGGCGGGATAGAGGCCGGTGACGTGATCCTCAAGCTGGAACGGCCGCCCACTCAGGACCACCGACGAGCTGCAGGGCGGCTAGGGCGACGGGCCCTCCTCCTGGAGTGTTCGTCGCGGCGACGACGAGCTGCTTTTCCACATAGAGCCCCACGTCGTCATGCAGTGAGGGAGGCGGAGTCATGGACCAGGGAAATGTAGTTCGAGTAGTTTTTTTTTTGCAGAGTGGGGGGAGGGGGTCAATTCCAATTCAAAAGGTGGTCAAAGTCAATCTCAGGAAGTGATTTGATTTAAAACTAAATAAATCGCTTACTTTTCAGTTTATTGAGAAGTCGTTGAAAATAAATGGCCTTTTTGCAATTGGAATATAAATTTAGGACATGAATTGACCTCAGAACGACCCTGTTTTAATGTTGTTCTGCGTTTTGGATCTGTGTTCTCTGTGGTGACTGGGCTGGACCTCACTACAGATGTACTGCTTGCTTCCCAAAAATGTGGGCACCATATTCCCTACCTGTAGTGGACACTGTGTTCCCCTACCTGTAGTGGACACTGTGTTCCCTACCTGTAGTGGGCACTCTGTTCCCCACCTGTAGTGGACACTCTGTCTCTACCTGTAGTGGACACCTGTTCCCACCGTAGTGGACACTGTGTCTCTACCTGTAGTGGACACTGTGTTCCCTACCTGTAGTGGGGACTCTGTTCCCCACCTGTAGTGGGCACTCTGTTCCCTACCTGTAGTGGGCACTCTGTTCCCTACCTGTAGTGGGCACTCTGTTCCCTACCTGTAGTGGGCACTCTGTTCCCTACCTGTAGTGGACACTGTGTTCCCTACCTGTAGTGGACACTGTGTTCCCTACCTGTAGTGGACACTCTGTTCCCTACCTGTAGTGGGCACTCTGTTCCCTACCTGTAGTGGACACTCTGTTCCCCACCTGTAGTGGGCACTCTGTTCCCTACCTGTAGTGGGGACTCTGTTCCCCACCTGTAGTGGGCACTCTGTTCCCCACCTGTAGTGGACACTGTGTTCCCCACCTGTAGTGGACACTCTGTTCCCCACCTGTAGTGGACACTGTGTTCCCTACCTGTAGTGGACACTCTGTTCCCTACCTGTAGTGGACACTGTGTTCCCTACCTGTAGTGGACACTGTGTTCCCTACCTGTAGTGGACACTCTGTTCCCCACCTGTAGTGGACACTGTGTTCCCTACCTGTAGTGGACACTGTGTTCCCTACCTGTAGTGGACACTGTGTTCCCTACTTGTAGTGGACACTGTGTTCCCTACCTGTAGTGGACACTGTGTCCCCTACCTGTAGTGGGCACTGTGTTCCCCACCTGTAGTGGACACTGTGTTCCCCACCTGTAGTGGACACTGTGTTCCCTACCTGTAGTGGACATTGTGTTCCCTAAATGTAGTGGACACTCTGTTCCCTACCTGTAGTGGACACTGTGTTCCCTACCTGTAGTGGACACTGTGTTCCCTACCTGTAGTGGACACTCTGTTCCCTACCTGTAGTGGACACTGTGTTCCCCACCTGTAGTGGACACTGTGTTCCCTACCTGTAGTGGACATTGTGTTCCCTAAATGTAGTGGACACTCTGTTCCCTACCTGTAGTGGACACTGTGTTCCCTACCTGTAGTGGACACTGTGTCCCCCACCTGTAGTGGGCACTGTGTTCCCTACCTGTAGTGGACACTGTGTTCCCCACCTGTAGTGGACACTGTGTTCCCTACCTGTAGTGGACTCTCTGTTCCCTACCTGTAGTGGGCACTGTGTTCCCTACCTGTAGTGGGCACTGTGTTCCCTACCTGTAGTGGACACTCTGTTCCCTACCTGTAGTGGACACTCTGTTCCCTACCTGTAGTGGACACTGTGTTCCCTACCTGTAGTGGACACTCTGTTCCCTACCTGTAGTGGACACTGTGTTCCCCACCTGTAGTGGGCACTGTGTTCCCTACCTGTAGTGGACACTCTGTTCCCTACCTGTAGTGGACACTGTGTTCCCTACCTGTAGTGGACACTCTGTTCCCTACCTGTAGTGGGCACCGTGTTCCCTACCTGTAGTGGACACTGTGTTCCCTACCTGTAGTGGGCACCGTGTTCCCCACCTGTAGTGGACACTGTGTTCCCTACCTGTAGTGGACACTGTGTTCCCTACCTGTAGTGGGCACTGTGTTCCCCACCTGTAGTGGACACTGTGTTCCCTACCTGTAGTGGGCACTCTGTTCCCTACCTGTAGTGGACACTCTGTTCCCCACCTGTAGTGGACACTGTGTCCCCTACCTGTAGTGGACACTCTGTTCCCTACCTGTAGTGGACACTGTGTTCCCTACCTGTAGTGGACACTCTGTTCCCTACCTGTAGTGGACACTGTGTTCCCTACCTGTAGTGGACACTGTGTTCCCTACCTGTAGTGGGCACTGTGTTCCCTACCTGTAGTGGGCACTGTGTTCCCTACCTGTAGTGGGCACTGTGTTCCCTACCTGTAGTGGACACTCTGTTCCCCACCTGTAGTGGGCACTGTGTTCCCTACCTGTAGTGGACACTGTGTTCCCCACCTGTAGTGGACACTGTGTTCCCCACCTGTAGTGGACACTGTGTTCCCTACCTGTAGTGGACACTGTGTTCCCTACCTGTAGTGGACACTGTGTTCCCTACCTGTAGTGGACACTGTGTTCCCTACCTGTAGTGGACACTGTGTTCCCCACCTGTAGTGGACACTCTGTTCCCTACCTGTAGTGGACACTGTGTTCCCTACCTGTAGTGGACACTGTGTTCCCTACCTGTAGTGGACACTCTGTTCCCTACCTGTAGTGGACACTGTGTTCCCTACCTGTAGTGGACACTCTGTTCCCTACCTGTAGTGGACACTGTGTTCCCTACCTGTAGTGGGCACTCTGTTCCCTACCTGTAGTGGGCACTCTGTTCCCTACCTGTAGTGGACACTGTTCCCTACCTGTAGTGGGCACTCTGTTCCCTACCTGTAGTGGGCACTCTGTTCCCTACCTGTAGTGGGCACTCTGTTCCCTACCTGTAGTGGGCACTCTGTTCCCCACCTGTAGTGGACACTCTGTTCCCCACCTGTAGTGGGCACTCTGTTCCCTACCTGTAGTGGGCACTCTGTTCCCTACCTGTAGTGGAGACTGTGTTCCCTACCTGTAGTGGACACTCTGTTCCCTACCTGTAGTGGACACTATGTTCCCTACCTGTAGTGGACACTCTGTTCCCCACCTGTAGTGGACACTGTGTTCCCTACCTGTAGTGGGCACTCTGTCCCCCACCTGTAGTGGACACTGTGTTCCCTACCTGTAGTGGACACTCTGTTCCCTACCTGTAGTGGACACTGTGTTCCCTACCTGTAGTGGGCACTCTGTCCCCCACCTGTAGTGGACACTGTGTTCCCTACCTGTAGTGGACACTGTGTTCCCTACCTGTAGTGGACACTGTGTTCCCTACCTGTAGTGGGCACTCTGTTCCCTACCTGTAGTGGACACCGTGTTCCCTACCTGTAGTGGGCACTGTGTTCCCTACCTGTAGTGGGCACTGTGTTCCCTACCTGTAGTGGGCACTGTGTTCCCTACCTGTAGTGGGCACTGTGTCCCCTACCTGTAGTGCTTGTAACCAGGGCACTAGAGCCCATCGGTTGCCTAACAACCTCTTAGTTTAGCCTGGTTGCTAGGCGGTTGCCAGGCGGTTGCTTGGCCATTTCTGATATATGTATGTCCAAATATATTCCTTATGCAGGGCACTACTTTGGACTAGGTCCCTACATAGTGAACAAGTTCCCTATTCCTTATGTAGCGCACTACTTTGGACTAGGACCCTACATAGTGAACTAGAGCCCTAATCCTTATTTAGTGCACTATTTTGGATCCTTATGTACTGCACTACTTTGGACCAGGACCCATAGGACTCTCCCATAGGGCTCTGGTTACTAGTAGTTCACTATATAGGGAATAGGGCCCTGGTCACTAGTAGTTCACTATATAGGGAATAGGGCTCTGGTCACTAGTAGTTCACTATATAAGGAATAGGGCTCTGGTCTAAAGTAGTTCACTGTATAGGGAATAGGGCTCTGGTCACTAGTAGTTCACTATATAGGGAATAGGGCCCTGGTCACTAGTAGTTCACTATATAGGGAATAGGGCTCTGGTCACTAGTAGTTCACTATATAAGGAATAGGGCTCTGGTCTAAAGTAGTTCACTATATAGGGAATAGTGGGCTCTGGTCACTAGCAGTGCACTATATAGGGAATAGGGCTCTGGTCTAAAGTAGTGCACTATATAGGGAATAGGGCTCTGGTCACTAGTAGTTCACTATATAGGGAACAGGGCTCTGGTCACTAGCAGTGCACTATATAGGGAATAGGGCTCTGGTCTAAAGTAGTGCACTATATAAGGAATAGGGCTCTGGTCTAAAGTAGTGCACTATATAGGGACTAGGGCTCTGGTCTAAAGTAGTGCACTATATAGGAAATAGGGCTCTGGTCTAAAGTAGTGCACTATATAGGGAATAGGGCCCTGGTCACTAGTAGTTCACTATATAGGGAATAAGGTGCCATTTGGGATTAATTCACTATAAACGCTAGACATGGATACTTTCAGAGAGAGATGGAGATAGAGGAGGAGGAGGATGTGTTTTTAAAGAACCCTTCTGCGCGTAAACTCATAGTTGAGCCTGGTTTCTAGGTGGTTGCTAGGCCGTTTTATGCTGTACTGTATGTATGTTCATATAAACATGAGTAAATAAAGTTCATATTTCAAATTCTAGTGACGGATTTATTCCTACATTGTGATATTTACATAAATAATGTGCAGTATGTCATGACACACAGCCGTTTATCCACAAACCTGATGGAAACCAGCAAACCCAACTACTGGTGGACTGAATGGAACCCTAGCTACTGGTGGACTGAATGGAAACCAGCTACTGGTGGACTGAATGGAAACCTAGATACTGGCGGACTGAATGGAAACCTAGCTACTGGTGGACTGAATGGAAACCTAGCTACTAGTGGACTGAATGGAAACCTAGCTACTGGTGGACTGAATGGAAACCTAGCTACTGGTGGACTGAATTGAAACCCAGCTACTGGTGGACGGAATGGAAACCTAGCTACTGGTGGACTGAATGGAAACCTAGCTACTGACGAACTGAATGGAAACCAGCTACTGGTGGACTGAATGGAAACCTAGCTACTGGTGGACTGAATGGAAACCTAGCTACTGGTGGACTGAATGGAAACCTAGCTACTGGTGGACGGAATGGAAACCTAGCTACTGGTGGACTGAATGGAAACCTAGCTACTGGTGGACTGAATGGAAACCTAGCTACTGGC
>NW_027013555.1:290000-392500 GCF_036934945.1 Oncorhynchus masou masou | reverse complement strand
TCAGCAGCCTCCTCTGACCTCTGTGTCCCGCTGACCGCATCGTTTTGGTGTCTGCGATTTTCTTGCCAAGACATATTCTCATAGCACTACACCAGGTGACTCTAATGTGTGTGTGTGTGTGTGTGTGTGTACTCTAGTCTACTCTCGGGTGGTGGGTCTAACCGCCTCATAAAGAGACTGTAGCCTGTCTCTGTCTTGGAATGTGTTTCAAAAATATCTCTTGTAGATGAGTAGATACATTTTTATTTGATTTGAAATCCTGATCTCATTGTGGTGAGTCTCTCACCAACTGAACATCTACCTGAAAATGTATTCAAAAGTAGTTAAAAAAAAAAAAATCTTAATCTCAATTGCTGTTCCTTGTAACCTCTCTCTTCGCTTCCATTTTCAAAACCCATTGAATAAGAAGATCACAGTATTATTAAAACTATAATGTAACCTTTATTTAACTAGGCAAGTCAGTTAAGAACAAATTCTTGTTTACAATGACAGCCTACTCCCAGACAACACTGGGCCAATTGTGCACCACCCTGTCGGACTCCCAATCACAGCCGGATATGATACAGCCTGGAATCGATCCAGCGACTGTAGTGACACCTCTTGTGCTGAGATGGAGTTGCATTAGACACCTGCACCACTTGGGAGCCCTCTGTTCATCACCTCTGACCTACTCCAATGGGTTTTGAGAAGGTGGCGAGCAGAGAGAATGCGAGGAAACGCAATTGAGATTTTCCAATTTACAAAACGACGAGTGTGGCGCCATCTAGCAGTCAAACCGGAGAAGTGTCGCTGGCAAATTAAATGCAGCATGTCGTTCCAGCGCTGGCCACTAGGTGGGAGTGTTTACCATATATGTGGACTAGCCTCCTGACGTGGCAGCTGGGTTTCAGTCCTGAAATGTCTGTTTATTACAACAGTTGTAATCTGACTCATTGCCTTAATAAGTGTTCATAAGATGTAGAGGGTGAGAGTGTAGGGGGTGAGAGTGTAGGGGGTGAGAGTGTAGGGGGTGAGAGTGTAGGGGGTGAGAGTGTAGGGGGTGAGAGTGTAGGGGGTGAGAGTGTAGAGGGTGAGAGTGTAGAGGGTGAGAGTGTAGAGGGTGAGAGTGTAGAGGGTGAGAGTGTAGAGGGTGAGAGTGTAGAGGGTGAGAGTGTAGAGGGTGAGAGTGTAGAGGGTGAGAGTATAGCGGATTACAATATAGCGGTTTTGGGTTCGAGGGTTATTGGATGCAGCAGTTGTTAGCTAGAATGCTAACGCTCGTTGAGATAGACTGATAGCAAAGCAGTCGTATATCAGCAGCAGCAGACCACCCTGTATCTCACTGATGGCCTCTGAAGCTAAGCAGGGTTGGTCCTGGTCGGTCCCTGGATGGGAGACCACCCTGTATCCCACTGATGGCCTCTGAAGCTAAGCAGGGTTGGTCCTGGTCGGTCCCTGGATGGGAGACCACCCTGTATCCCACTGATGGCCTCTGAAGCTAAGCAGGGTTGGTCCTGGTCAGTCCCTGGATGGGAGACCAGATGCTGCTGGAAGTGGTGTTGGAGGGCCAGTAGGAGGCGCTCTTTCCTCTGGTAAGGAGTAAAAATTACATCATTTTCTTTGTGAATACATTGAAGTAAAACTAAAAGTTGTCAACAATATAAATAATAAAGTAAAGTACAGAAACCCCAAAACTACTACTTTAAAGTATTTTTTACTTTTAAGTACTTTAAACCACTGTGGCCACCTCATCATCCGCAGCTTCCAATTGATCTCCTCTCCCCTGTAACTATTCCCCAGTTCATTGCTGGAAATGAGAACGTGTTCTCAGTCAATTTACCTGATCAAATGAATAGCATTTTACTGGTTGAAGTGTTTAAAAAAAAAGTATAATTCAATCAATAATAACAAAATAATTATATTAAGCAAATTACGTTCCCCAGTTTCTGTGTTGTGGTTTAGTATGTGTGTGTTTCAGGGTGGCTTCTTGAAATTCCCCGAAACAGCTGATTGGTCGGTCCCATTGCTAATTGGAGCTGACCCCGCCCTCTCGTAGAGGATACATGTGTATATAATGACAGACTCCTTCTCCAGCTGTATATAATGTTAGACTCCTTCTCCAGCTGTATATAATGACAGACTCCTTCTCCGCTGTATATAATGACAGACTCCTTCTCCAGCTGTATATAATGACAGACTCCTTCTCCAGCTGTATATAATGTTAGACTCCTTCTCCAGCTGTATATAATGACAGAGAGGGTCAGAGTGTAGGGGGACTCCCACAGTCCCATACCTCTATACCTCCACCTACAGTCATATACCTCTTTACCTCCACCTACAGTCATATACCTCTTTACCTCCACCTACAGTCACATACCTCTATACCTCCACCTACAGTCCCATACCTCTTTACCTCCACCTACAGTCCTATACCTCCACCTACAGTCACATACCTCTCACTCCACCTACAGTCACATACCTCTTTAACTCCACCTACAGTCGCATACCTCTTTACCTCCACCTACAGTCCCATACCTCTTTACCTCCACCTACAGTCACATACCTCTATACCTCCACCTACAGTCACATACCTCTATACCTCCACCTACAGTCACATACCTCTTTACCTCAACCTACAGTCCCATACCTCTATACCTCCACCTACAGTCACATACCTCTATACCTCCACCTACAGTCACATACCTCTATACCTCCACCTACAGTCACATACCTCTATACCTCCACCTACAGTCACATACCTCTATACCTCCACCTACAGTCACATACCTCTATACCTCCACCTACAGTCACATACCTCTATACCTCCACCTACAGTCACATACCTCTTTACCTCCACCTACAGTCACATACCTCTTCACCTCCACCTACAGTCACATACCTCTTCACCTCCACCTACAGTCCCATACCTCTTCACCTCCACCTACAGTCCCATACCTCTATACCTCCACCTACAGTCCCATACCTCTATACCTCCACCTACAGTCCTATACCTCCACCTACAGTCCTATACCTCCACCTACAGTCCCATACCTCTTTACCTCCACCTACAGTCCTATACCTCCACCTACAGTCCCATACCTCTTCACCTCCACCTACAGTCCCATACCTCTATACCTCCACCTACAGTCCCATACCTCTTTACCTCCACCTACAGTCCTATACCTCCACCTACAGTCCTATACCTCCACCTACAGTCCCATACCTCTTTACCTCCACCTACAGTCACATACCTCCACCTACAGTCACATACCTCTATACCTCCACCTACAGTCCCATACCTCTTTACCTCCACCTACAGTCACATACCTCTATATATCCACCTACAGTCCCATACCTCTATACCTCCACCTACAGTCACATACCTCTATACCTCCACCTACAGTCCCATACCTCTATACCTCCACCTACAGTCACATACCTCTATATATCCACCTACAGTCCCATACCTCTATACCTCCACCTACAGTCCCATACCTCTTTACCTCCACCTACAGTCCCATACCTCTATACCTCCACCTACAGTCACATACCTCTATATATCCACCTACAGTCCCATACCTCTATACCTCCACCTACAGTCACATACCTCTATATATCCACCTACAGTCCCATACCTCTATACCTCCACCTACAGTCACATACCTCTTTACCTCCACTTACAGTCCCATACCTCTATACCTCCACTTACAGTCCCATACCTCTATACCTCCACCTACAGTCCTATACCTCCACCTACAGTCCCATACCTCTTTACCTCCACCTACAGTCCCATACCTCTATACCTCCACCTACAGTCACATACCTCTATATATCCACCTACAGTCCCATACCTCTATACCTCCACCTACAGTCCCATACCTCTATACCTCCACTTACAGTCCCATACCTCTATACCTCCACCTACAGTCCCAAACCTCTATACCTCCACTTACAGTCACATACCTCTATACCTCCACCTACAGTCCCATACCTCTTTACCTCCACCTACAGTCCCATACCTCTTTACCTCCACCTACAGTCCCATACCTCTATACCTCCACCTACAGTCACATACCTCTTTACCTCCACCTACAGTCACATACCTCTTTACCTCCACCTACAGTCACATACCTCTTTACCTCCACCTACAGTCACATACCTCTATACCTCCTCCTACAGTCCGATACCTCTTTACCTCCACCTACAGTCACATACCTCTATACCTCCACCTACAGTCCCATACCTCTTTACCTCCACCTACAGTCCCATACCTCTATACCTCCACCTACAGACCCATACCTCTTTACCTCCACCTACAGTCCCATACCTCTATACCTCCACCTACAGTCACATACCTCTATACCTCCACCTACAGTCACATACCTCTATACCTCCTCCTACAGTCCCATACCTCTATACCTCCTCCTACAGTCCCATACCTCTTTACCTCCACCTACAGTCCTATACCTCCACCTACAGTCCCATACCTCATACCTCTTTTAGCAGGGTGTTGCTTTCCCTCTTCCTAGAGGTGTACGTAACAAGCAGGACGTTCATACCAGCCTTACACTACATTAAGCAGGACATTCATACCAGCCTTACAGTCCAATTGTAACCCAGTAGTAGTGTGAGCTGCTCTCATAAAGCGACATGGAGGCTGTTTCTACAGTCTGAAGTCCCCTGTGTTTTCCCACGCGGGGGAGGAATTGTGCGCACCGACACGGAGTGTGTGTGTGTCTTTCTTTGTATATGTGTGTGTGTGTGTGTGTGTGTGTGTTTGTATGTGTCCTTAAGGTATCCCTCCATACCTCAGAAGGCTCCCCGAGTAACATACCTCACATTCCTGGCAACAATGGCTCTGTTTTCACTAGCCTGTTTTATAGAGGGTCTTCAGAGCTGTTTTCACTAGCCTGTTTTATAGAGGGTCTTCAGAGCTGTTTTCACTAGCCTGTTTTATAGAGGGTCTTCAGAGCTGTTTCCACTAGCCTGTTTTATAGAGGGTCTTCAGAGCTGTTTTCACTAGCCTGTTTTATAGAGGGTCTTCAGAGCTGTTTTCACTAGCCTGTTTCATAGAGGGTCTTCAGAGCTGTTTCCACTAGCCTGTTTTATAGAGGGTCTTCAGAGCTGTTTTCACTAGCCTGTTTTATAGAGGGTCTTCAGAGCTGTTTTCACTAGCCTGTTTTATAGATGGTCTTCAGAGCTGTTTTCACTAGCCTGTTTCATAGAGGGTCATCAGAGATGTTTTCACTAGCCTGTTTTATAGAGGGTCTTCAGAGATGTTTTCAATGGACACTAGTTTTACATTGAGTTGTATTGACAGTGAGTTTGTGTGTTTGAAGTCAAAGTGAACTTTAAAGACATGATTCTAAAATTGTTTCAGTAGTTATTTATTGACTGTAAAAATGTCAGATGAAATGGAATGGAATGGAATCAAATGGAACACTAAACCCTATTGTCTATGGGCCCTGTGGTCTGAAGTAGTGCACCCTATTCCCTATGGGCCCTGTGGTCAAAAGTAGTGCACCCTATTCCCTATGGGCCCTGTGGTCAAAAGTTGTGCACCCTATTCCCTATGGGCCCTGTGGTCTAAAGTAGTGCACCCTATTCCCTATGGGCCCTGTGGTCAAAAGTAGATGCACCCTATTCCCTATGCGCCCTGGTCAAATATAGTGCACCCTATTCCCTATGGGCCCTGGTCAAATGTAGTGTTCCCTATTCCCTATGGGCCCTGTGGTATAAAGTAGTGCACCCTATTCTCTATGGGGCGGCAGGGTAGCCTAGTGGTTAGAGCGTTGGGCTAGTAACCGGAAGGTTGCAAGTTCAAGCCCCCGAGCTGACAAGGTACAAATCTGTCGTTCTGCCCCTGAACAGGCAGTTAACCCACTGTTCTATGGGCCTGTGGTCTAAAGTAGTGCACCCTATTCTCTATGGGCCCTGGTCAAAATTACTGGGCCTATGTGCCCTGGCCAAAAGTAGTGCACCCTATTAGACCAACAAGGTATCACGGTCCCACTTCAGAGTCAAACGTTTCAGATGTTTCTGTGTGAAATGAAACTAAACATAGATTTAAGTTTTAGTCATTAATTACAGAGTGTTTAAAACTTCTTCGGGACGGTTGAGCTAACGTAGGCTAATGCGATTAGCATGAGGTTGAGCTAATGTAGGCTAATGCGATTAGCATGAGGTTGAGATAACATAGGCTAATGCGATTAGCATGAGGTTGAGCTAACGTAGGCTAATGCGATTAGCATGAGGTTGAGATAACGTAGGCTAATGCGATTAGCATGAGGTTGAGCTAACGTAGGCTAATGCGATTAGCATGAGGTTGAGCTAACGTAGGCTAATGCGATTAGCATGAGGTTGAGATAACGTAGGCTAATGCGATTAGCATGAGGTTGAGATAACGTAGGCTAATGCGATTAGCATGAGGTTGAGCTAACGTAGGCTAATGCGATTAGCATGAGGTTGAGCTTACGTAGGCTAATACGATTAGCATGAGGTTGTAAGTAACATAAAAATGAAGAGGCTAAAAGTTTTGTTTTTATTTAATATTTTATTTAACCTGGCTGGTAGTGTCATTGGGGGATGCAGGGACAGACTGTCATTGTGGCTTTCCATTTTTAGTACCGCTGTCTCCTGGACAACCTCTCTGGGACTAAATACACTGCCAAGATTATTGAGATACACACATACACACCATGCAAACACACACACACAAACACAGACCTGAAATTCCTCAGACAGCTTCCAGTAATAAGAGAGACTTCTCTCTGACGTCACAAACTATAAACCAAGAGGTCTTTACATTTAATCCACCCGTTCAACACACACGGTAGGACATGTTCCTCTTTTGTCTTCCCGCCAACACACACACACACACACACACACACACACACACACACACACTGGATGTCTTCTGTAATATGATCTACTGGAAGAGTATTCTCCTGATTTTCCTGGCTGTGGGGGTTCAGGGAGAGAGACGGAGAGAAGAAACGTTTTCAACTGTGAGGTAGGAGAGAGAGTGACAGAGAGAGAGACGGAGAGAGAGAGACAGGGGAGAGGGAGAACTTTAGAGAACTTTTTAATCTGTGGGAGGTAGGAGAGAGAGACAGGGGAGAGGGAGAGAGAGAGACAGAGAGAAGAAACGTTTTCAACTGTGAGGTAGGAGAGAGAGTGACAGAGAGAGAGACGGAGAGAGAGAGAGACAGGGGAGAGGGAGAACTTTAGAGAACTTTTTAATCTGTTTGTTGGTAGGAGAGAGAGACTGAGGAATTTAATCTGTGGAAGGTAGGAGAGAGAGACAGGGGAGAGGGAGAGAGAGAGACCGAGGAATTGAATCTGTGGGAGGTAGTGTAGTGTAACTACAGAGTGTATAGCAGACCTGCTCCACTCCGTACTAAGCCTGCCACATCACCATGGACACAACGGAATATAAGACATGCTTAACCGTTTTTACCCTCTTCGGTGTCCTGTCGATATGCTGGTGTGCCCCTCAACGGTTCTGCGAGCCTGGAGGCGACAATTCGGGTAAGGTACCACTTGTATTCATTCATCATCCTCATGGCTGGTTACGCATCACGGAGCTGTTGAAGGAAGTTACGAGTTTCTGAGACGATTTTCTTTTCTTTTTTTCTTTTTTTCTCCATGTGATTTTATAAAAGCGTATAGTGTTTGTTTGCTACAGCCTCGCGGTCCATCCAGATTAGCTACTCAGTGCTTCTACATCTGCATGGCTTCTTGGGGTTTTAAGCTTTAGGTTTCTGTATAGAAACGTTAAGGTGCACTGTCCCTTTAAAAATATTAAAACATTTACTCAAACTCAGTATGAGTATTTCAAGTCAGGTAGCTGGTATTTCAAGTCAGGTTACTGGTATTTCAAGTCAGGTTACTGGTATTTCAAGTCAGGTTACTGGTATTTCAAGTCAGGTTACTGGTATTTCAAGTCAGGTTACTGGTATTTCAAGTCAGGTTACTGGTATTTCAAGTCAGGTTACTGGTATTTCAAGTCAGGTTACTGGTATTTCAAGTCAGGTTACTGGTATTTCAAGTCAGGTTACTGGTATTTCAAGTCAGGTTACTGGTATTTCAAGTCAGGTTACTGGTATTTCAAGTCAGGTAACTACTATTTCAAGTCAGGTTACTGGTATTTCAAGTCAGGTAACTGGTATTTCAAGTCAGGTTACTGGTATTTCAAGTCAGGTTACTGGTATTTCAAGTCAGGTTACCGGTATTTCAAGTCAGGTTACCGGTATTTCAAGTCAGGTTACCGGTATTTCAAGTCAGGTTACTGGTATTTCAAGTCAGGTAACTGGTATTTCAAGTCAGGTAACTACTATTTCAAGTCAGGTTACTGGTATTTCAAGTCAGGTTACTGGTATTTCAAGTCAGGTTACTGGTATTTCAAGTCAGGTTACTGGTATTTCAAGTCAGGTTACTGGTATTTCAAGTCAGGTTACTGGTATTTCAAGTCAGGTTACTGGTATTTCAAGTCAGGTTACTGGTATTTCAAGTCAGGTTACTGGTATTTCAAGTCAGGTTACTGGTATTTCAAGTCAGGTAACTGGTATTTCAAGTCAGGTTACTGGTATTTCAAGTCAGGTTGCTGGTATTTCAAGTCAGGTAACTGGTATTTCAAGTCAGGTTACTGGTATTTCAAGTCAGGTTGCTGGTATTTCAAGTCAGGTTACTGGTATTTCAAGTCAGGTTGCTGGTATTTCAAGTCAGGTTACTGGTATTTCAAGTCAGGTTACTGGTATTTCAAGTCAGGTTACTGGTATTTCAAGTCAGGCTACTACTATTTCAAGTCAGGTTACTGGTATTTCAAGTCAGGTTACTGGTATTTCAAGTCAGGTTACTGGTATTTCAAGTCAGGTTACCGGTATTTCAAGTCAGGTTACTGGTATTTCAAGTCAGGTTACTGGTATTTCAAGTCAGGTTACTGGTATTTCAAGTCAGGTTACTGGTATTTCAAGTCAGGTTACTGGTATTTCAAGTCAGGTTACTGGTATTTCAAGTCAGGTTGCTGGTATTTCAAGTCAGGTTGCTGGTATTTCAAGTCAGGTTACTGGTATTTCAAGTCAGGTTGCTGGTATTTCAAGTCAGGTAACTGGTATTTCAAGTCAGGTTACTGGTATTTCAAGTCAGGTTGCTGGTATTTCAAGTCAGGTTACTGGTATTTCAAGTCAGGTTGCTGGTATTTCAAGTCAGGTTACTGGTATTTCAAGTCAGGTTACTGGTATTTCAAGTCAGGTTACTGGTATTTCAAGTCAGGCTACTACTATTTCAAGTCAGGTTACTGGTATTTCAAGTCAGGTTACTGGTATTTCAAGTCAGGTTACTGGTATTTCAAGTCAGGTAACTACTATTTCAAGTCAGGTTACTGGTATTTCAAGTCAGGTAACTGGTATTTCAAGTCAGGTTACTGGTATTTCAAGTCAGGTAACTACTATTTCAAGTCAGGTTACTGGTATTTCAAGTCAGGTTACTGGTATTTCAAGTCAGGTTACTGGTATTTCAAGTCAGGTAACTACTATTTCAAGTCAGGTTACTGGTATTTCAAGTCAGGTAACTGGTATTTCAAGTCAGGTTACTGGTATTTCAAGTCAGGTTACTGGTATTTCAAGTCAGGTTACTGGTATTTCAAGTCAGGTTACTGGTATTTCAAGTCAGGTTGCTGGTATTTCAAGTCAGGTTACTGGTATTTCAAGTCAGGTTACTGGTATTTCAAGTCAGGTTACTGGTATTTCAAGTCAGGTTACTGGTATTTCAAGTCAGGTTACTGGTATTTCAAGTCAGGTTACTGGTATTTCAAGTCAGGTTACTGGTATTTCAAGTCAGGTTACTGGTATTTCAAGTCAGGTTACTGGTATTTCAAGTCAGGTTACTGGTATTTCAAGTCAGGTTACTGGTATTTCAAGTCAGGTTACTGGTATTTCAAGTCAGGTTACTGGTATTTCAAGTCAGGTTACTGGTATTTCAAGTCAGGTTACTGGTATTTCAAGTCAGGTTACTGGTATTTCAAGTCAGGTTACTGGTATTTCAAGTCATCAGGTTACTGGTATTTCAAGTCAGGTTACTGGTATTTCAAGTCAGGTTACTGGTATTTCAAGTCAGGTTACTGGTATTTCAAGTCAGGTTACTGGTATTTCAAGTCAGGTTACTGGTATTTCAAGTCAGGTTACTGGTATTTCAAGTCAGGTTACTGGTATTTCAAGTCAGGTTACTGGTATTTCAAGTCAGGTAACTGGTATTTCAAGTCAGGTAACTACTATTTCAAGTCAGGTTACTGGTATTTCAAGTCAGGTTACTGGTATTTCAAGTCAGGTTACTAAAAAATTTAAGTCCAAACCACAGTATCCGTTTATAAGAGCAATGTAATTTTAGAAAAAATGTCAAAGTAAATGTCATTACAGATGTTGATTCTTCGTCTGTGTTGGTGTCTGACGTTCTACACTGGCTTGCGAAAGTATTCACACCCTTGGCATTTTTCCTATTTTGTTGCCTTACAACCTGGAATTAAAATAGTTTTTAGGGGGGGGTTAATATATAATTTGATTTATACAACATACCTACCGCTTTGAAGATGCAACATCTTTTTATTTTATTTTATTGGGAAACAAACAAGAAATAAGACCAAAAAAACTGAAATTTAGCGTGCATAACTACTCAGCCCCCCAAAGTCAGTACTTTGTAGAGCCACGTTTTGCAGCGATTACAGCTGCAAGTCTCTTGGAGTATGTCTCTATAAGCTTGGCACATCCAGCCACTGGGACTTATGCCCATTCTTCAAGGCAAAACTGCTCCAGCTCCTTCCAGTTGGATGGGTTTCGCTGGTGCACAGCAATCTTTAACACATATCACAGATTCTCAATTGGATTGAGGTCTGGGCTTTGACTAGGCCATTCCAAGACATTTAAATGTTTCCCCTTACACCACTTGAGTGTTGATTTAGTAGTATGCTTAGGGTCATTGTCCTGCTGGAAGGTGAACCTCCGTCCCAGTCTCAAATCTCTGGAAGACTGAAACAGGTTTACGTCAAGAATTTCCTTGGATTTAGTGCCATCCATCATTCATTCAATTCTGACCAGTTTCCCAGTCCCTGCAGATGAAAAACATCCCCACAGCATGATGCTGCTGCCACCACCATGCTTCACTGTGGGGATGGTATTCTCGGGGTGATGAGAGGTGTTGGGTTTGCGCCAGACGTAGTGTTTTCTTAGATGGCCAAATAGCTCAATTTTAGTCTTATCTGACCAGAGTACCTTCTTCCACATGTTTGGGGAGTCTCCCACATGCCTTTTGGTGAACACCAAACGTCTTTGCTTATTTTTTTCTTTAAGCAATGGCTTTTTTCTGTCCACTCTTCCGCAAAGCCCAGCTTTGTGTAGTGTACAGTTTAAAGTGGTCCCATGGACAGATACTACAATCTCTAATGTGGAGCTTTGCAGCTCCTTCAGGATTATCTTTGGTCTCTTTGTTGCCTCTCTGATTAATGCCCTACTTTCTTGGTCCATGAGTTTTGATGGGCGGGCCTCTCTTGGCAGGTTTGTTATGGTGCCATTTAAATAATAATAATAATAGATTTAATGGTGCTCCGTGGGATGTTCAAAGTTTCTGATATTTTTTTATAACCCAACCCTGATCTGTAATTCTCCACAATTTTGTCCCTGACCTGTTTGGAGAGCTCCTTGGTCTACATGGTGCCGCTTGCTTGATGGTGCCCCTTGCTTAGTGGTGTTGCAGACTCTGGGGCCTTTCAGAACAGGTGTATATATACTGAGAAGATCAAGAAGATACACAAACGATTGAATACCACTGAGCACTGTCAGGGTAATTATTAAAAAAATCCAAAAGATATGGAACAGTTGAAAACCTCATGGGTAGAGGACACAAAGGCATTTTGCCCCCCAGGAGAGAGAGGAGGATGGTGAGAGAAGTAACAAAAATCCCAAGAATCACAGTGAAAGAATTGCAGGCCTTGGTGGTGTCTTGAGGTCACCAGGTTTAAAAAAGCACCATCAGACTCCACCTCCACAACCACAGGCTCTTTGGAAGCGTTGCCAGAAGAAAGCACCATCAGACACCACCTCCACAACCACAGGCTCTTTGGAAGGGTTGCCAGAAGAAAGCCCCATCAGACACCACCTCCACAACCACAGGCTCTTTGGAAGGGTTGCCAGAAGAAAGCCCCATCAGACACCACCTCCACAACCACAGGCTCTTTGGAAGGGTTGCCAGAAGAAAGCCCCATCAGACACCACCTCCACAACCACAGGCTCTTTGGAAGGGTTGCCAGAAGAAAGCCCCATCAGACACCACCTCCACAACCACAGGCTCTTTGGAAGGGTTGCCAGAAGAAAGCCCCATCAGACACCACCTCCACAACCACAGGCTCTTTGGAAGGGTTGCCAGAAGAAAGCCCCATCAGACTCCACCTCCACAACCACAGGCTCTTTGGAAGCGTTGCCAGAAGAAAGCCCCATCAGACAGCACACCTCCACAACCACAGGCTCTTTGGAACACCACTTTCTGACCCCAAGACACAGACACAACAGTTTACCAAACGTCATTTAAATTATGACTGGAAGAAGGAGCTCTGGTCAGATGAGACCAAAATTGAACGTTTTGGTCAGATACAGCATCGGCATGTTTGGCGTCGAAACAGAGATACAAGGAGAGGCACCTCATACCCACGGTGAAATATGGAGGGGGGTCAGTGATGTTTTGGGGCTGTTTTAATTCCAGAGGTCCAGGTGCACCTCATACCCACGGTGAAATATGGAGGGGTCAGTGGTGTTTTGGGGCTGTTTTAATTCCAGCGGTCCAGGGGCACCTCATACCCACAGTGAAATATGGAGGGGGTCAGTGATGTTTTGGGGCTGTTTTAATTCCAGAGGTCCAGGGGCACCTCATACCCACGGTGAAATATGGTGGGGGTCAGTGATGTTTTGGGGCTGTTTTAATTCCAGCGGTCCAGGGGCACTGGTTAAGATGGATGCCGTAATGAATTCCACCAAGTATCAGACAGTTTTGGCAATCTGGTTGCCTCTGTCAGAAGACTGGGACTTGGCCGAAGGTGGACTTTCCAACATGACAATGACCCAAAACATAACTCAAGATCCACACAGAAATGGTTCTGTGACAACAAAATCAATGTTCTGATGGCCATGTCAGTCACCGGACCTCTATCCAATCCAAAACCTGTGGGCTGAGTTGAAGAGGGCAGTTGATAAGCACAAACCCAAGAATGTGAAGGATCTTGAAAGGATTTGCATAGAGGAGTGGTCCAAAATCCCTCCAAATATGTTCCTTAATCTTGTCAAACATTACAGGAAATGACCATGCTGTTATCCTTGCCAGAGGTGGTTACACTAAGTGCTAAATGAGTGCCAAGAATTATGAAACCTTGATTTTAGTTACATTTATTTTGTATCAAATAATTATGATTTCGGTTGGTTCCATTGAAACATTAATAAAGTCCAGCATTTCTCACACGCTGGTATTTTGAGTTTATCTCTATAATTATATTGTTTATATTTTTTTAAGTATTGTTTGTGCATTGCCAGTCAGGAGCGGCAGTAATTTTGAAGACCACTGTACATGGTAGGTCCATGGGTTCTCAAGGAGATGTTGGAGAAGCACTGCAGTAGGCTACATAGAGCCTGGGGGTTCTCCAGGAGGTTATAGAACCACTGCAGTAGGTTACATAGAGCCTGGGGGTTCTCCAGGAGAGGTTAGAGAACCACCGCAGTAGGTTACATAGAGTCTGAGGGTTCTCCAGGAGAGATTAGAGAATCACCGCAGTAGGTTACATAGAGCCTGGGGGGTTCTCCAGGAGAGGTTAGAGAACCACCGCAATAGGTTACATAGAGTCTGAGGGTTCTCTAGGAGAGGTAGAGAACCACTGCAGTAGGCTACATATAGTCTGGGGGTTCTCCAGGAGAGGTTAGAGAACCACAGCAGTAGGTTGCATAGAGTCTGGGGTTCTCCAGGAGAGGTTAGAGAACCACCGCAGTAGGATAGAGTCTGGGGTTCTGAGGTTAGAGAACCAGCAGTAGGTTCCAGGGGTTCACCTCCAGGTGAGGTTAGAGAACCACCGCAGTAGGTTACATAGAGTCTGGGGTTCTCCAGGGAGGTTAGAGAACCACCGCAGTAGGTTACATAGAGTCTGGGGTTCTCCAGGAAGAGATTATATATCCACTGCAGTAGGCTACATACAGTCTGGGGGTTCTCCAGGAGAGGTTAGAGAACCACCGCAGTAGGTTACATACAGTCTGGGGTTCTCCAGGAGAGGTTAGAGAACCACTGCAGTAGGCTACACATACTTCTATTGTGATGTGTTTTGTGTTTTGCAGGAAGATGCAACTTGGTCCAGATAAAGAAAACGTAAGTTGTTTCACTGAACCTATTTTATTCTTATAAGACAATAAATTCAATGTAAATATGAATTGAGGTCGTCCATGTCAACCGTATAGCAGTGCACTGGTTAGTGTTTATAGTGTACATACAACTGGATCTTAATGTTACTACCACACTGGATTTTAGTGTTTATAGTGTACATACCACACTGGATCTTAGTGTTTATACTGTACATACCACACTGGATCTTAGTATTTATAGTGTACATAACACTGGATCTTAGTGTTTATTTATAGTGTACATACCACACTGGATCTTAGTGTTTATAGTGTACATACCACACTGGATCTTAGTGTTTATAGTGTACATACCACACTGGATCTTACAGTGTTTATAGTGTACATACCACACTGGATCTTAGTGTTTATAGTGTACATACCACACTGGATCTTAGTGTTTATTTATAGTGTACATACCACACTGGATCTTAGTGTTTATAGTGTACATACCACACTGGATCTTAGTGTTTATAGTGTACATACCACACTGGATCTTACAGTGTTTATAGTGTACATACCACACTGGATCTTAGTGTTTATGTGTACATACCACACTGGATCTTAGTGTTTATAGTGTACATACCACACTGGATCTTAGTGTTTATAGTGTACATACCACACTGGATCTTAGTGTTTATAGTGTACATACCACACTGGATCTGACAGTGTTTATAGTGTACATACCACACTGGATCTTAGTGTTTATAGTGTACATACCACACTGGATCTTAGTGTTTATAGTGTACATACCACACTGGATCTTAGTGTTTATAGTGTACATACCACACTGGATCTTAGTGTTTATAGTGTACATACCACACTGGATCTTAGTGTTTATAGTGTACATACCACACTGGATCTTAGTGTTTATAGTGTACATACCACACTGGATCTTAGTGTTTATAGTGTACATACCACACTGGATCTTAGTGTTTATAGTGTACATACCACACTTGATCTTAGTGTTTATAGTGTACATACCACACTGGATCTTAGTGTTTATAGTGTACATACCACACTGGATCTTAGTGTTTATAGTGTACATACCACACTGGATCTTAGTGTTTATAGTGTACATACCACACTGGATCTTAGTGTTTATAGTGTACATACCACTGATCTTAGTGTTTATAGTGTACATACCACACTGGATCTTAGTGTTTATAGTGTACATACCACACTGGATCTTAGTGTTTATAGTGTACATACCACACTTGATCTTAGCGTTTATAGTGTACATACCACACTGGATCTTAGTGTTTATAGTGTACATACCACACTGGATCTTAGTGTTTATTTATAGTGTACATACCACACTGGATCTTAGTGTTTATAGTGTACATACCACACTGGATCTTAGTGTTTATAGTGTACATACCACACTGGATCTTACAGTGTTTATAGTGTACATACCACACTGGATCTTAGTGTTTATAGTGTACATACCACACTGGATCTTAGTGTTTATAGTGTACATAACACACTGGATCTTAGTGTTTATAGTGTACATACCACAATGGATCTAAGTGTTTATAGTGTACATACAACACTGGAACTTACAGTGTTTATAGTGTACATACCACACTGGATCTTAGTGTTTATAGTGTACATACCACACTGGATCTTAGTGTTTATAGTGTACATACCACACTGGATCTTAGTGTTTATAGTGTACATACCACACTGGATCTTAGTGTTTATAGTGTACATACCACACTGGATCTTAGTGTTTATAGTGTACATACCACACTGGATCTTAGTGTTTATAGTGTACATACCACACTGGATCTTAGTGTTTATAGTGTACATACCACACTGGATCTTAGTGTTTATAGTGTACATACCACACTGGATCTTAGCGTTTATAGTGTACATACCACACTGATCTTAGTGTTTATAGTGTACATACCACACTGGATCTTAGTGTTTATAGTGTACATATACACCCACTGCAGTAGGCTACATCTCTAGTGTTTATAGTGTACATACCACACTGGATCTTAGTGTTTATAGTGTACATACCACACTGGATCTTAGTGTTTATAGTGTACATACCACACTGGATCTTAGTGTTTATAGTGTACATACCACACTGGATCTTAGTGTTTATAGTGTACATGCCACTCTGGGTCTTAGTGTTTATAGTGTACATACCACACTGGATCTTACAGTGTTTATAGTGTACATACCACACTGGATCTTAGTGTTTATAGTCTACATACCACACTGGATCTTACAGTGTTTATAGTGTACATACCACTCTGGGTCTTAGTGTTTATAGTGTACATACCACACTGGATCTTAGTGTTTATAGTGTACATACCACACTGGATCTTACAGTGTTTATAGTGTACATACCACACTGGATCTTAGTGTTTTTATGTACATACCATTTATAGCACATACCACACTGGATCTTAGTGTTTATAGTGTACATACCACTCTGGATCTTAGTGTTTATAGTGTACATACCACACTGGATCTTACAGTGTATATAGTGTACATACCACACTGGATCTTACAGTGTTTATAGTGTACATACCACACTGGATCTTAGTGTTTATAGTGTACATACCACACTGGATCTTAGTGTTTATAGTGTACATACCACTCTGGATCTTAGTGTTTATAGTGTACATACCACACTGGATCTTAGTGTTTATAGTGTACATACCACACTGGATCTGACAGTGTTTATAGTGTACATACCACACTGGATCTGACAGTGTTTATAGTGTACATACCACACTGGATCTGACAGTGTTTATAGTGGACATACCACACTGGATCTGACAGTGTTTATAGTGGACATACCACACTGGATCTTAGTATTTATAGTGTACATACCACACTGGATCTTAGTATTTATAGTGTACATACCACACTGGATCTTAGTGTTTATAGTGGACATACCACACTGGATCTTAGTGTTTATAGTGTACATACCACACTGGATCTTAGTGTTTATAGTGTACATACCACACTGGATCTGATAGTGTTTATAGTGTACATACCACACTGGATCTGGATCTTAGTGTTTATAGTGTACATACCACACTGGATCTTAGTGTTTATAGTGTACATACCACACTGGATCTTAGTGTTTATAGTGTACATACACACTGGATCTTAGTGTTTATAGTGTACATACCACACTGGATCTTAGTGTTTATAGTGTACATACCACACTGGATCTTAGTGTTTATAGTGTACATACCACACTGGATCTTAGTGTTTATAGTGTACATACCACACTGGATCTTAGTGTTTATAGTGTACATACCACACTGGATCTACATACCACACTGGATCAGTGTTTATAGTGTACATACCACATGTGGATTTGTGTCAATACAGCTACAGTTGAAGTCGGTAGTTTCACATGCACTGTTGTGCTCAACATATATCTTCATTATTAAAAAGCCACAGGGGCCAAATATAAAGTACTCAGGAAATGGTAGGAGATAATCCTGTCAGGAAAACAATGTACGACAAAGACAAAAGGCAAAGGGGATCCCGTCATATATACAGTTGGAGTCGGAAGATTACATACACTGAGGTTGTAGCCTAGTGGTTAGAGCGTTGGACTAGTAACCGGAAGGTTGCGAGTTCAAACCCCCGAGCTGACAAGGTACAAATCTGTCGTTCTGCCCCTGAACAGGCAGTTAACCCCACTGTTCCCAGGCCGTCATTGAAAATAAGAATGTGTTCTTAACTGACTTGCCTGGTTAAATAAAGGTCAAAGTTTAAAAAAAACTTGTTTTTCAACCACTCCACATATTTCTTGTTAACTAACTATAGTCTTGGTAAGTCGGTTAGGATACCTACTTTGTTCATGACACAAGTCATTTTTCCAACAATTGTTTACAGACAGTCTGTTTCACTTATAATTCAATGTATCACAATTTCAGTGGGTCAGACATTTACATACACTAAGTTGACTGAGCCTTTAAACGGAACATTTCAGAAAATTATGTCATGGCTTTAGAAGCTTCTGATAGGCTAATTGCCATACTTTGAGTCAATTGGAGGTGTACCTGTGGATGTATTTCAAGGCCTACCTTCAAACTCAGTGCCTCTTTGCTTGAAATCATGGGAAAATCAAAATAAATCAGCCAAGTCCTCAGAAATACAATGGCAGACCTCCGCAAGTCTGGTTCATCCTTGGGAGCAATTTCCAAATGCCTGAAGGTACCACGTTAATCTGTATAAACAATAGTACGCAAGCAGAAACACCATGGGACCACACAACCGTCATACTGTTCAGGAAAGAGACACATTCTGTCTCCTAGAGATTAACGTACTTTGGTGTGAAAAGTGCAAATCAACCCCAGAACAACAGCAAAGGACCTTGTGAAGATGCTGGAGGAAACAGGTAAAAAAGTATCTATATCCACAGTAAAACGAGTCCTATATCGACATAACCTGAAAGGCTGCTCAGCAAGGAAGAAGCCACTGCTCCAAAACCGCCATAAACAAGCCAGACTTTGGTTTGCAACTGCACATGGGGTCAAAGATCATACTTTTTGGAGAAATGTCCTCTGGTCTGATGAAACAAAAATATAACTGTTTGGCCATAATGTCCATCGTTATGTTTGGAGGAAAAATGGGCAGGCTTGCAAGCTGAAGAAAACCATCCCCACCGTTAAGCATGGGGGTGGCAGCATCATGTTGTGGGGGTGCTATGCGCCAGGAGAGACTGGTGCACTTCACCAAATAGATGGTATCATGAGAAGTAAAATTATGTGGATATATTGATCTAACATCTCGAGACATCAGTTGAAGCTTGGTCACAAGTGGGTCCTCCAAATGGACAATGACAACAAGCATACTTCCAAAGTTGTGGCAAAATGGCTTAAGGACGACAAAGTCAAGGTATTGGAGTGGCCGTCACAAATCCCTGACCTTAATCCTATAGAAAGTGTGTTGGCAGAACTGAAAAAGCGTGTGCGAGCAAGGAGTCCTACAAACCTGACTCAGTTACACCAGCTCTGTCAGGAGGATTGGGCCAAAATTCACCCAGCTTGTGGAAGGCTACCCAAAACATTTGACCCAAGTTTTAAACAATTTAAAGGCAATGCTACCAAATACTAATTGAGTGTATGTAAACTTCTGACCCACTGGTAATGTGATGGAAGAAATAAAGCTGAAATAAATTATTCTCTCTACTATTATTCTGACATTTCACATTCTTAAAATAATGTGGTGATCCTAACTGACCTAAGACAAGGGGAATGGTGACTGATTAAATGCCAGGAATTGTGAAAACTGAGTGTAAAGGTATTTGGCTAAGGTGTATGTAAACTTCTCGACTTCAACTGTATATGTCTGTATATTCTGATAATTGTCTGTCTGTATATTCTGTCTGTTGTCTGTATATTCTGATAATTGTCTGTCTGTATATTCTGTTTATTGTCAGTAGATTCTGTTTATTGTCTGTAGATTCTGTTTGTCTGTAGATTCTGTTTGTCTGTAGATTCTGTTTGTCTGTAGATTCTGTTTGTCTGTAGATTCTGTTTGTCTGAAGATTCTGTTTGTCTGTTTGTAGATTCTGTTTGTCTGTAGATTCTGTTTGTCTGAAGATTCTGTTTGTCTGAAGATTCTGTTTGTCTGTAGATTCTGTTTGTCTGTAGATTCTGTTTGTCTGTAGATTCTGTTTGTCTGAAGATTCTGTTTGTCTGAAGATTCTGTTTGTCTGAAGATTCTGTTTGTCTGAAGATTCTGTTTGTCTGAAGATTCTGTTTGTCTGAAGATTCTGTTTGTCTGAAGATTCTGTTTGTCTGTAGATTCTGTTTGTCTGTAGATTCTGTTTGTCTGTAGATTCTGTTTGTCTGTAGATTCTGTTTGTCTGTAGATTCTGTTTGTCTGTAGATTCTGTTTGTCTGTAGATTCTGTTTGTCTGTAGATTCTGTTTATTGCCTGTGTATTCTGTTGATTGCCTGTGTACTCTGCTTGTTGTCTGTATATTATTTTAATTGGCTGTCTGTATATTCTGTTTATTGTCTATATATTCTGTGTGTTGTTTTTTGGCAGTGACCTTTAACAGGTTCAAATTCCTAGGATAGGATAAGTAATCCTTCTCACCACCCCCCCCCCCCCTTAATGATTTAGATGCACTATTGTAAAGTGGCTGTTCCACTGGATGTCAGAAGGTGAATTCACCAATTTGTTCTGGATAAGAGCGCTAAGTAATCCTTCTCTTAATGATTTAGATAGTGGCTGTTCCACTGGATGCTAAATGACTTAAATGTAAATGTAAATGTTTGTCTGTAGATTCTGTTTGTCTGTAGATTCTGTTTGTCTGTAGATTCTGTTTGTCTGTAGATTCTGTTTGTCTGTAGATTCTGTTTGTCTGTAGATTCTGTTTGTCTGTAGATTCTGTTTGTCTGTAGATTCTGTTTGTCTGTAGATTCTGTTTGTCTGTAGATTCTGTTTGTCTGTAGATTCTGTTTGTCTGTAGATTCTGTTTATTGCCTGTGTACTCTGCTTGTTGTCTGTGTACTCTGCTTGTTGTCTGTATATAATTTTAATTGGCTGTCTGTGTATTCTGTTTATTGTCTGTATATTCTGTTTATTGTCTATATATTCTGTGTGTTGTTTTTTGGCAGTGACCTTTAACAGGTTCAAATTCCTTTACATGCAAATGTAGCAGGATGGAACAAGCCTGTACATAGATGCCTGTACATAGATGCCTGCATATAGATGTCTGTGTGCATCCCAAATGGCAGACTGTTCACTATATAGTGCACTACTTCTGCCCAGGGGCCATAGGGACTAGGATCCCAAATGGCAGACTGTTCACTATATAGTGCACAGCTTCTGCCCAGGGGCCATAGGGAGTAGGATCCCAAATGGCAGACTGTTCACTATATAGTGCACTACTTCTGCCCAGGGGCCATAGGGACTAGGATCCCAAATGGCAGACTGTTCACTATATAGTGCACAGCTTCTGCCCCGGGGCCATAGGGAGTAGGATCCCAAATGGCAGACTGTTCACTATATAGTGCACTACTTCTGCCCAGGGGCCATAGGGACTAGGATCCCAAATGGCAGACTCTTCACTATATAGTGCACTACTTCTGCCCAGGGGCCATAGGGACTAGGATCCCAAATGGCAGACTGTTCACTATATAGTGCACAGCTTCTGCCCTGGGGCCATAGGGAGTAGGATCCCAAATGGCAGACTGTTCACTATATAGTGCACTACTTCTGCCCAGGGGCCATAGGGACTAGGATCCCAAATGGCAGACTCTTCACTATATAGTGCACTACTTCTGCCCAGGGGCCATAGGGACTAGGATCCCAAATGGCAGACTGTTCACTATATAGTGCACAGCTTCTGCCCAGGGGCCATAGGGACTAGGATCCCAAATGGCAGACTGTTCACTATATAGTGCACTACTTCTGCCCAGGGGCCATAGGGACTAGGATCCCAAATGGCAGACTGTTCACTATATAGTGCACAGCTTCTGCCCCGGGGCCATAGGGACTAGGATCCCAAATGGCAGACTGTTCACTATATAGTGCACAGCTTCTGCCCCGGGGCCATAGGGACTAGGATCCCAAATGGCAGACTGTTCACTATATAGTGCACAGCTTCTGCCCCGGGGCCATAGGGAGTAGGATGCCGTTTGGAACACCTCCGTGGTCTCAGAGAGGGCAGGAACATTAGTTCGGACCCTGTAGGGGGATGTTCTGTACTGTCATCTGTCTGTCTGGGAAGGTGTAAAATACAGCTATATAGATATCACTTCAAGACATAACAAAGATATCTATTGTTGATTAAAAAAACAACAACTTTGTAACGTTCAGAGAACATTATTTAAAAACATACATTCTAGGCAGAGTTGCAAATAAAAAGCCATATCTCAGACTGGCCAATAAAAATAAAACATTAAGATGGGCAAAAGAATGCAGACACTGGACAGAAGAACTCTGCCTAGAAGGCCAGCATCCCGGAGTCGCCTCTCACTGTTGATGTTGAGACTGGACAGAGGAACTCTGCCTAGAAGGCCAGCATCCCGGAGTCTCCTCTTCACTGTTGACGTTGAGACTGGACAGAGGAACTCTGCCTAGAAGGCCAGCATCCCGGAGTCTCCTCTTCACTGTTGACGTTGAGACTGGACAGAGGAACTCTGCCTAGAAGGCCAGCATCCCGGAGTCTCCTCTTCACTGTTGACGTTGAGACTGGACAGAGGAACTCTGCCTAGAAGGCCAGCATCCCAGAGTCGCCTCTTCACTGTTGACGTTGAGACTGGACAGAGGAACTCTGCCTAGAAGGCCAGCATCCCAGAGTCTCCTCTTCACTGTTGACGTTGAGACTGGACAGAGGAACTCTGTCTAGAAGGCCAGCATCCCAGAGATGCCTCTTCACTGTTGACGTTGAGACTGGACAGAGGAACTCTGCCTAGAAGGCCAGCATCCCAGAGTCGCCTCTTCACTGTAGACGTTGAGACTGGACAGAGGAACTCTGCCTAGAAGGCCAGCATCCTGGAGTCTCCTCTTCACTGTTGACGTTGAGACTGGACAGAGGAACTCTGACTAGAAGGCCAGCATCCCGGAGTCTCCTCTTCACTGTTGACGTTGAGACTGGACAGAGGAACTCTGACTAGAAGGCCAGCATCCCGGAGTCTCCTCTTCACTGTTGACGTTGAGACTGGACAGAGGAACTCTGCCTAGAAGGCCAGCATCCCGGAGTCTCCTCTTCACTGTTGACGTTGAGACTGGACAGAGGAACTCTGCTTAGAAGGCCAGCATCCAAGAGTCGCCTCTTCACTGTTGACGTTGAGACTGGACAGAGGAACTCTGCCTAGAAGGCCAGCATCCAAGAGTCGCCTCTTCACTGTTGACGTTGAGACTGGACAGAGGAACTCTGCCTAGAAGGCCATCATCCCGGAGTCGCCTCTTCACTGTTGACGTTGAGACTGGACAGAGGAACTCTGCCTAGAAGGCCAGCATCCCGGAGACGCCTCTTCACTGTTGACGTTGAGACTGGACAGAGGAACTCTGCCTAGAAGGCCAGCATCCCGGAGTCGCCTCTTCACTGTTGACGTTGAGACTGGACAGAGGAACTCTGCCTAGAATGCCAGCATCCAAGAGTCGCCTCTTCACTGTTGATGTTGAGACTGGACAGAGGAACTCTGCCTAGAATGCCAGCATCCCGGAGTCTCCTCTTCACTGTTGACGTTGAGACTGGACAGAGGAACTCTGCCTAGAATGCCAGCATCCAAGAGTCGCCTCTTCACTGTTGATGTTGAGACTGGACAGAGGAACTCTGCCTAGAATGCCAGCATCCAAGAGTCGCCTCTTCACTGTTGACGTTGAAACGGGTGTTTTGCGTGTTTAATGAAGCTGCCAGTTGAGGACCTGTGAGGTGTCTGTTTCTCAAACTAGACACTAATGTATTTGTTCTCTTGCTCAGTTGTGCACCGGGCCTCCCACTCCTCTGTCTATTCTGTTTAGAGCCAGTTTGCGATTTTCTGTGAAGGGAGTAGTACACAGCGTTGTAAGATCTTGAGTTTCTTGGAAATTTCCCGCATGGAATAGCCTTCATTTCTCAGAACAAGAATAGACCGACGAGTTTCAGAAGAAAGTTCTTTGTTTCTGGCCATTTTGAGCCTGTAATCGAACCCACTAATGCTGATGCTCCAGATACCCAATGAGTTTAAGAAGGCTAGTTTTATTGCTTCTTTAATCAGGACAACAGTTTTCAGCTGTGCTAACATAATTTTATTCTAAGTGTTTGCTAATGATCAATCAGCCTTTTAAAATGAACCTCCCTGCAACGTTCCCAAGACCTTCCTGCAACCTAAAAATGTACGTTCCAAGAACAGGCAAAACTTTCCATTTTAAATGTCAGGAAACCTATGTCTTTGTTCCCAGAACGAATGAGAAACCAAAAACATACTTTCCCACAACTTCCAAGGATCCAAATGTGCTGCAAGCTGGGTAAAGTCCCTTAAGTCTTGAGTAAGTCCTATATCATAGTAACATCAACAAAGTAGACAATAAAGTGTGACCAGGCTCAGTTGTCAAACGTCCAACAATGCAGATAGAAATGCCATGACTACAGCCGACATGACTCCTTGTTCGACATGTCAGAGAGGCATGTTTGTTCTACATAACATATTTCTATCTGAATGTTCCAAAATGTTGTGTCCTCCACACCCTCCTATCTTCACAGCAGCAGTGTGTTCAGAGATTAACCTGGGTTACTCCTCTTACTCCCAACCCTCCTCCTTCCTCACTTCACAGCAGCAGTGTGTTCAGAGATTAACCTGGGTTACTCCTCTTACTCCTAACCCTCCTCCTTCCTCACTCCACAGCAGCAGTGTGTTCAGAGATTAACCTGGGTTACTCCTCTTACTCCTAACCCTCCTCCTTCCTCACTCCACAGCAGCAGTGTGTTCAGAGATTAACCTGGGTTACTCCTCTTACTCCTAACCCTCCTCCTTCCTCACTCCACAGCAGCCGTGTGTTCAGAGATTAACCTGGGTTACTCCTCTTACTCCTAACCCTCCTCCTTCCTCACTCCACAGCAGCAGTGTGTTCAGAGATTAACCTGGGTTACTCCTCTTACTCCTAACCCTCCTCCTTCCTCACTCCACAGCAGCAGTGTGTTCAGAGATTAACCTGGGTTACTCCTCTTACTCCTAACCCTCCTCCTTCCTCTCTTCACAGCAGCAGTGTGTTCAGAGATTAACCTGGGTTACTCCTCTTACTCCTAACCCTCCTCCTTCCTCACTCCACAGCAGCAGTGTGTTCAGAGATTAACCTGGGTTACTCCTCTTACTCCTAACCCTCCTCCTTCCTCACTCCACAGCAGCAGTGTGTTCAGAGATTAACCTGGGTTACTCCTCTTACTCCCTAACCCTCCTCCTTCCTCACTCCACAGCAGCCGTGTGTTCAGAGATTAACCTGGGTTACTCCTCTTACTCCTAACCCTCCTCCTTCCTCACTCCACAGCAGCAGTGTGTTCAGAGATTAACCTGGGTTACTCCTCTTACTCCTAACCCTCCTCCTTCCTCACTCCACAGCAGCAGTGTGTTCAGAGATTAACCTGGGTTACTCCTCTTACTCCTAACCCTCCTCCTTCCTCACTCCACAGCAGCAGTGTGTTCAGAGATTAACCTGGGTTACTCCTCTTACTCCTAACCCTCCTCCTTCCTCACTCCACAGCAGCAGTGTGTTCAGAGATTAACCTGGGTTACTCCTCTTACTCCTAACCCTCCTCCTTCCTCACTCCACAGCAGCAGTGTGTTCAGAGATTAACCTGGGTTACTGCAACGACCTGGACTACTCCAGGTGAGTCTTCAGGTTACCCTCCCTTACTATAGACAGAGAGTGCATCCCAAATGCCACACTATTTAGTGCAGTACTTTTGACCAGGGCCCATAGGGGGTTCCCTCCCTTACCCTAGGGTGAAGATATTTCCCACATGGAAATGGAAGAGAATAACTTTGTTTGAGAAAAAACATTACCAATATGTTCTCATTTACCTGACCGATTGATTCACTGACTCATCGACAGACCAATTCACAGACTGACTGACTAACTAATTGATTGATTGACCTACTGACTGACTGTTCAACAGACTGATCATCAGATCGACCAATCAACCAATTGATCAATTGCTCATCTCCTCTCTGCCCAGGACCATCTTCCCTAACATCCTGGGTCAACAGTCTCGTCACGAGGTGGAGTCTGGACCTGAGTACCTCCTCCTCTCTGTGATCCACGGTCTCCTCAATGGGGAGTGTTCCCCCGACATCCGTCTGCTGGGGTGCTCCGTACTCGCCCCACGCTGCCAAGAACTACCCAGCCCTGCACCCGTCAAGGTGTGTCCCAGCTAGCACATTTAGTTCCAGCCCCACAACAGTCAAGGTGTGTTCCAGTTAGCACATTTAGTTCCAGCCCCACAACAGTCAAGGTGTGTTCCAGTTAGCACATTTAGTTCCAGCCCCACAACAGTCAAGGTGTGTTCCAGTTAGCACATTTAGTTCCAGCCCCACAACAGTCAAGGTGTGTTCCAGTTAGCACATTTAGTTCCAGCCCCACAACAGTCAAGGTGTGTTCCAGTTAGCACATTTAGTTCCAGCCCCACACCAGTCAAGGTGTGTTCCAGTTAGCACATTTAGTTCCAGCCCCACACCAGTCAAGGTGTGTTCCAGTTAGCACATTTAGTTCCAGCCCCACACCAGTCAAGGTGTGTTCCAGTTAGCACATTTAGTTCCAGCCCCACAACAGTCAAGGTGTGTCCCAGCTAGCACATTTAGTTCCAGCCCCACAACAGTTAAGGTGTATGTGCTGGAGGGGTTGGATACATGATGGGTGTCCATCTCATATGGATTAATACAGTATTCTTCTTCTCCTCATATTCCAACTTCTTCTTCTTCCCCCTTCTTCTTCTTCCTCTTCTTCCCCCTTCTTCTTCCCCCTTCTTCTTCTCCCTTCTTCTCCCTTCTTCTCCCTTCTTCTCCCTTCTTCTCCTTCTTCTCCTTCTTCTTCTTCTTCTTCTTCTTCTTCTTCTTCTTCTTCTTCTTCTTCTTCTTCTTCTTCTTCTTCTTCTTCTTCTTCTTCTTCTTCTTCTTCTTCTTCTTCTTCTTCTTCTTCTTCTTCTTCTTCTTCTTCTTCTTCTTCTTCTTCTTCTTCTTCTTCTTCTTCTTCTTCTTCTTCTTCTTCTTCTTCTTCTTCTTCCCCCTCTTCTTCCCCCCTCTTCTTCTTCCCCCTCTTCTTCTTCCCCCTCTTCTTCTTCCCCCTCTTCTTCTTCCCCCTCTTCTTCTTCCCCCTCTTCTTCTTCCCCCTCTTCTTCTTCCCCCTCTTCTTCTTCCCCCTTCTTCTTCTTCCCCCTTCTTCTTCTTCCCCCTTCTTCTTCTTCCCCTTCTTCTTCCCCCTTCTTCTTCTTCCCCTTCTTCTTCTTCCCCCTTCTTCTTCTTCCCCCTTCTTCTTCTTCCCCCTTCTTCTTCTTCCCCCTTCTTCTTCTTCTTCTTCCCCCTTCTTCTTCTTCTTCTTCCCCCTTCTTCTTCTTCTTGCCCTTCTTCTTCTAAAGTCATGCCGCAGTGCATGTGAGGCGGTGAGGAAGGGGTGTGGCCACGCGTTCGAGGGCATCGACATGGCGTGGCCTTACTTCCTAGACTGTGACCGATTCTTCGCCGGCGAACAGGAAGGCTGTCACGACCCGTTGGCCCCGTTAAGAGGTAGCCCTCCCGGAATTGTACATGTTAAAAATAACTTGTTGAATATACAATAATTACTCAATAAGAGTTTTTACTGTACTGTAACACAAATTACATTTTTAAAAGCACTGAGCTACGTTAGTGTCCCACCTGTCCAATATCCGTTGAAATTGTTGAGCGCGAAATTCAAAATACAAAATTCGTAATATTAAACATCCATGAAAATACAATTGTCTTACATCGTTTAAAAGCTTGACCTCTTGTTTATCCAGCCGCTTTGTCAGATTTCAAAAAGGCGTTACGGCGAAAGCATACTATGCGATTATTATCTGAGGACAGCCGGCCCGCATACAAAAGCATTACCAACATTTTCCAAACAAGCAAAGGCATCACGAAAGTCAGAAATAGCGATAAAACAAATCACTTACCTTTGAAGATCTTCCTCTGTTTGAAATTACACGGGTCCCAGCTACATAACAAATGGTCCTTTTGTTCGATAAAGTCCTTTCTAATATCCAAAAAAATGTCAGTTTAGTTGGCGTGCTTGACTCAGTAATCCACCGGTTACCCTCATTCAAAATGCATACAAATTAACCCAAAATTTCGTCCAAACAAGTCAAACAACGTTTCTAATAAATCCTCAGGTACCCTAATATGTAAATAAATGATACAATTTAAGACGGAGAATAGTATGTTCATCACCGGAGATAAATAACGAAATGCGTTCCCTCACCGACGCGCGCCACAACTCAACAGCCAAAATGGGAGCCACCTCGAAAAACTACAAATTCTAGCTCATTTTTCAAAAAACACGCCTGAATCTCTTTCTAAAAACTGTTGACATCTACTGGAAGCCCTAGGAACTGCAATCTGGGAGGTATTCCATTGTTTTCCCCATAGACAGCCATTTTAAATGATGTCATCATCCCCCCAAAATAAATTCCAGATGGATTCTCCTCGGGTTTTCGCCTTTAACAGTTTCTGAAACTTTAGAGTGTTTTCTATCCAATACCACCAATTATATCCATATCCTAGCTTCTGGGCCTGAGTAACAGGCAGTTTACTTTGGGTACCTCATTCATCCAAACTTCCGAATACTGCCCCCTAGAATACTGCCCCCTAGAATACTGCCCCCTAGAATACTGCCCCCTAGAATACTGCCCCCTAGAATACTGCCCCCTAGAATACTGGCCCCTAGCCCAAGGAAGTTTTAACATGTTGAACATGCATTCTACCCTGTCTTACAAAATAAGAGTTTGTAATGTACTGTTACACAAATAGAATTTTAACATGTTAAACACGCATTCTACCCTGTCTTACAAAATAAGAGTTTTTAATGTACTGTTACACAAATAGAATTTTAACATGTTAAACACGCATTCTACCCTGTCTTACAAAATAAGAGTTTGTAATGTACTGTTACACAAATAGAATTTTAACATGTTAAACACGCATTCTACCCTGTCTTACAAAATAAGAGTTTTTAATGTACTGTTACACAAATAGAATTTTAACATGTTAAACACGCATTCTACCCTGTCTTACAAAATAAGAGTTTGTAATGTACTGTTACACAAATAGAATTTTAACATGTTAAACACGCATTCTACCCTGTCTTACAAAATAAGAGTTTTTACTGTACAGTAACACAAATAGAATTTTAACACGTCAAACATACATTCTACCTTGTCTTAGCATTCACAAATACCTGAAAAGCTAGTTAGGACGGAGTGCATTTTTAGTTCCTAAATACATTACAAATGTATTTGAAAGAGCTTACCATGTAATTTAACATGACAATCTCAATGTGTGTCCGCCCCCCTTTTTTTGCCTAAAACATCCCCAAATCTAACTGCTTGTAACTCAGGCCTGAAACAAGGATATGCATCTTCTTGGTATCATTTGAAAGGAAACACTTTCAAGTTTATGGAAATGTGAAAGGAATGTCATTCAATACAACACAGTAGATCTGGTAAAAGACAATACAAAGAAAAAAACAACAATTTTTTTGTACCATCATCTTTGAATTGCAAGAGAAAGGCCATAATGTATTATTCCAGCCCGGCTGCAATTTAGATTTTGGCCACGAGATGGCATTAGTGTATGTGCAAAGTTTAGACTGATCCAATGAATTTTTTATTTTACCTTTATTTAACCAGGCAAGTCAGGTAAGAACAAATTCTTATTTTCAATGACGGCCTGGGAACAGTGGGTTAACTGCCTGTTCAGGGGCAGAACGTACCTTGTCAGCTCGGGGGTTTGAACTCGCAACCTTCCGGTTACTAGTCCAACACTCTAACCACTAGGCTACCGTGCCACCCCGAACATTGCATTTCTGTTCAAAATGTTGTATCAAGACTGCCCAAATGTGCCTAATTTGTTTATTAATAAAAACTTTTCATTATCAAAATTGTGCACTCTCTTCAAACAATAGCAAGGGATTATTTCACTGTATTAGCTCATGTAAATTGGACAGTGCAGTAAGCTAAAATTCTTGTTAATCTTTCTGCCAATATCAGATGTCTATGTCCTGGGAAATGTTCTTAGTTATTTACAATCTCATGCTAGTCGCATTAGTCTACGTTAGCTCAACCGTCCCGTGGATGGAACACAAGTTTTAAAATGTGTTTCAGAAAACCAATTATGATCAATTCAGCTAAATCCCCTCCCCTCCTCCTTTGCCTTCTCAGCCAGACAGGAAGTGGTTTTCTCCAACCTGTCTCCAGACGAACCCTCCACCATCATTCAGTTCACGTACCACTCCAACGCCCAGATGTACAGCGTTCTGAAGAGGACTGCGGCCAAGTGCTCTCACATCTCCCGCACCTACAGGTACTGGCTGTTGTCTGCTGCTGTTTACTTGGACAGGAAATACAACCTCAGGGATGAATAAACTACTGATCTGTGTATCTGTGTACCTATATATCTACAGTACCGATCTGTGTATCTATATATCTACAGTACTGATCTGTGTATCTATATATCTACAGTACTGATCTGTGTATCTATATATCTACAGTACGGATCTGTGTATCTATATATCTACAGTACTGATCTGTGTATCTATATATCTACAGTACCGATCTGTGTATCAATATATCTACAGTACCAATCTGTGTATCTATATATCTACAGTACTGATCTGTGTATCTATATATCTACAGTACGGATCTGTGTATCTATATATCTACAGTACGGATCTGTGTATCTATATATCTACAGTACTGATCTGTGTATCTATATATCTACAGTACGGATCTGTGTATCTATATATCTACAGTACGGATCTGTGTATCTATATATCTACAGTACTGATCTGTGTATCTATATATCTACAGTACTGATCTGTGTATCAATATATCTACAGTACTGATCTGTGTATCTATACATCTACAGTACTGATCTGTGTATCTATATATCTACAGTACTGATCTGTGTATCTATATATCTACAGTACCGATCTGTGTATCTATATATCTACAGTACTGATCTGTGTATCTATATATCTACAGTACCGATCTGTGTATCTATATATCTACAGTACCGATCTGTGTATCTATATATCTACAGTACTGATCTGTGTATCTATATGTCTACAGTACGGATCTGTGTATCTATATATCTACAGTACTGATCTGTGTATCTATATATCTACAGTACGGATCTGTGTATCTATATGTCTACAGTACGGATCTGTGTATCTATATATCTACAGTACCGATCTGTGTATCTATATATCTACAGTACGGATCTGTGTATCTATATGTCTACAGTACGGATCTGTGTATCAATATATCTACAGTACCAATCTGTGTATCTATATATCTACAGTACTGATCTGTGTATCTATATATCTACAGTACTGATCTGTGTATCTATATATCTACAGTACGGATCTGTGTTTCTATATATCTACAGTACGGATCTGTGTATCTATATATCTACAGTACGGATCTGTGTATCTATATATCTACAGTACCGATCTGTGTATCTATATCTCTACAGTACGGATCTGTGTATCTATATCTCTACAGTACGGATCTGTGTATCTATATATCTACAGTACCGATCTGTGTATCAATATATCTACAGTACCAATCTGTGTATCTATATATCTACAGTACTGATCTGTGTATCTATATATCTACAGTACGGATCTGTGTATCTATATATCTACAGTACTGATCTATATATCTACAGTACTGATCTGTGTATCTATATATCTACAGTACTGATCTGTGTATCTATATATCTACAGTACCGATCTGTGTATCAATATATCTACAGTACCAATCTGTGTATCAATATATCTACAGTACCAATCTGTGTATCTATATATCTACAGTACTGATCTGTGTATCTATATATCTACAGTACTGATCTGTGTACCTATATATCTACAGTACTGATCTGTGTACCTATATATCTACAGTACTGATCTGTGTACCTATATATCTACAGTACAGATCTGTGTATCAATATATCTACAGTACCGATCTGTGTATCTATATATCTACAGTACCGATCTGTGTATCTATATATCTACAGTACTGATCTGTGTTTCTATATATCTACAGTACTGATCTGTGTATCTATATATCTACAGTACTGATCTGTGTATCTATATATCTACAGTACAGATCTGTGTATCTATATATCTACAGTACTGATCTGTGTATCTATATATCTACAGTACTGATCTGTGTATCTATATATCTACAGTACCAATCTGTGTATCAATATATCTACAGTACTGATCTGTGTATCTATATATCTACAGTACCGATCTGTGTATCAATATATCTACAGTACGGATCTGTGTATCTATATATCTACAGTACTGATCTGTGTATCTATATATCTACAGTACGGATCTGTGTATCTATATATCTACAGTACGGATCTGTGTATCTATATATCTACAGTACTGATCTGTGTATCTATATATCTACAGTACTGATCTGTGTATCAATATATCTACAGTACTGATCTGTGTATCTATATATCTACAGTACTGATCTGTGTATCTATATATCTACAGTACCGATCTGTGTATCAATATATCTACAGTACGGATCTGTGTATCTATATATCTACAGTACGGATCTGTGTATCTATATATCTACAGTACGGATCTGTGTATCTATATATCTACAGTACGGATCTGTGTATCTATATATCTACAGTACTGATCTGTGTATCTATATATCTACAGTACTGATCTGTGTATCAATATATCTACAGTACTGATCTGTGTATCTATATATCTACAGTACTGATCTGTGTATCTATATATCTACAGTACTGATCTGTGTATCTATATATCTACAGTACCGATCTGTGTATCTATATATCTACAGTACCGATCTGTGTATCTATATATCTACAGTACGGATCTGTGTATCTATATATCTACAGTACGGATCTGTGTTTCTATATATCTACAGTACGGATCTGTGTATCTATATATCTACAGTACTGATCTGTGTATCTATATATCTACAGTACGGATCTGTGTATCTATATATCTACAGTACTGATCTGTGTTTCTATATATCTACAGTACGGATCTGTGTATCTATATATCTACAGTACTGATCTGTGTATCTATATATCTACAGTACGGATCTGTGTATCTATATATCTACAGTACCGATCTGTGTATCTATATATCTACAGTACTGATCTGTGTATCTATATATCTACAGTACTGATCTGTGTATCTATATATCTACAGTACTGATCTGTGTTTCTATATATCTACAGTACCGATCTGTGTATCTATATATCTACAGTACTGATCTGTGTATGTATATATCTACAGTACTGATCTGTGTATCTATATATCTACAGTACTGATCTGTGTATCTATATATCTACAGTACTGATCTGTGTTTCTATATATCTACAGTACTGATCTGTGTATCTATATATCTACAGTACCGATCTGTGTATCAATATATCTACAGTACTGATCTGTGTTTCTATATATCTACAGTACCGATCTGTGTATCTATATATCTACAGTACGGATCTGTGTATCTATATATCTACAGTACGGATCTGTGTTTCTATATATCTACAGTACTGATCTGTGTATCTATATATCTACAGTACTGATCTGTATATCTACAGTACTGATCTGTGTATCTATATATCTACAGTACGGATCTGTGTATCTATATATCTACAGTACTGATCTGTGTATCTATATATCTACAGTATCGGACGCAGCACAGAGGGGAAAGACCTCCTGGCCATAGAGTTCACAGACAACCCCGGAGGCCATGAACTGTGTGAGTGTCTAACCATTTAAGGTGGAGTGATGTCTGGGGTTTGAACTGCAACAGCAATGGGGCTAGTGAGCTAGGGAGCCTATTGGTACAGGGCTAGTTGAGGACCTCCTGTGTGTTAAAGCCCATTGGTAGAGGGCTAGTTGAGGACCTCCAGTGTCTTAAAGCCTATTGGTACAGGGCTAGTTGAGGACCTCCTGTGTATTAAAGCCTAGTGGTACAGGGCTAGTTGAGGACCTCCTGTGTGTTAAAGCCTATTGGTACAGGGCTAGTTGAGGACCTCCTGTTCATTAAAGCCTATTGGTACAGGACTAGTTGAGGACCTCCTGTGTGTTAAAGCCCATTGGTAGAGGGCTAGTTGAGGACCTCCAGTGTCTTAAAGCCTATTGGTACAGGGCTAGTTGGGGACTTCCTGTTTATTAAAGCCTATTGGTACAGGGCTAGTTGAGGACCTCCTGTGTATTAAAGCCTATTGGTACAGGGCTAGTTGAGGACCTCCCGTGTGTTAAAGCCTATTGGTACAGGGCTAGTTGAGGACCTCCTGTGTCTTAAAGCCTATCGGTACAGGGCTAGTTGAGGACCTCCTGTTTATTAAAGCCTATTGGTACAGGGCTAGTTGAGGACCTCCTGTGTCTTAAAGCCTATTGGTACAGGGCTAGTTGGGGACCTCCTGTTTATTAAAGCCTATTGGTACAGGGCTAGTTGAGGACCTCCTGTTTATTAAAGCCTATTGGTACAGGGCTAGTTGGGGACCTCCTGTTTATTAAAGCCTATTGGTACAGGGCTAGTTGAGGACCTCCTGTGTCTTAAAGCCTATTGGTACAGGGCTAGTTGAGGACCTCCTGTGTCTTAAAGCCTATTGGTACAGGGCTAGTTGATGACCTCATGTTTATTAAAGCCTATTGGTACAGGGCTAGTTGATGACCTCCTGTGTCTTAAAGCCTATTGGTACAGGGCTAGTTGAGGACCTCCAGTGTCTTAAAGCCTTTTGGTACAGGGCTAGTTGAGGACCTCCAGTGTCTTAAAGCCTATTGGTACAGGGCTAGTTGATGACCTCATGTTTATTAAAGCCTATTGGTACAGGGCTAGTTGATGACCTCCTGTGTCTTAAAGCCTATTGGTACAGGGCTAGTTGGGGACCTCCTGTTTATTAAAGCCTATTGGTACAGGGCTAGTTGAGGACCTCCTGTTTATTAAAGCCTATTGGTACAGGGCTAGTTGATGACCTCCTGTGTCTTAAAGCCTATTGGTACAGGGCTAGTTGAGGACCTCCAGTGTCTTAAAGCCTATTGGTACAGGGCTAGTTGAGGACCTCCCGTGTCTTAAAGCCTATTGGTACAGGGCTAGTTGAGGACCTCCTGTGTCTTAAAGCCTATTGGTACAGGGCTAGTTGAGGACTTCCAGTGTCTTAAAGCCTATTGGTACAGGGCTAGTTGATGACCTCCTGTTTATTAAAGCCTATTGGTACAGGGCTAGTTGATGACCTCCTGTGTCTTAAAGCCTATTGGTACAGGGCTAGTTGGGGACCTCCTGTTTATTAAAGCCTATTGGTACAGGGCTAGTTGAGGACCTCCTGTTTATTAAAGCCTATTGGTACAGGGCTAGTTGGGGACCTCCTGTTTATTAAAGCCTATTGGTACAGGGCTAGTTGAGGACCTCCTTTGTATTAAAGCCTATTGGTACAGGGCTAGTTGAGGACCTCCTGTGTATTAAAGCCTATTGGTACAGGGCTAGTTGAGGACCTCCCGTGTATTAAAGCCTATTGGTACAGGGCTAGTTGAGGACCTCCTGTGTATTAAAGCCTATTGGTACAGGACTAGTTGAGGACCTCCTGTGTATTAAAGCCTATTGGTACAGGGCTAGTTGAGGACCTCCCGTGTCTTAAAGCCTATTGGTACAGGACTAGTTGAGGACCTCCTGTGTCTTAAAGCCTATTGGTACAGGGCTAGTTGAGGACCTCCTGTGTCTTAAAGCCTATTGGTACAGGGCTAGTTGAGGACCTCCTGTGTATTAAAGCCTATTGGTACAGGGCTAGTTGAGGACCTCCTGTTTATTAAAGCCTATTGGTAGAGGGCTAGTTGAGGACCTCCTGTGTATTAAAGCCTATTGGTACAGGGCTAGTTGATGACCTCATGTTTATTAAAGCCTATTGGTACAGGGCTAGTTGATGACCTCCTGTGTCTTAAAGCCTATTGGTACAGGGCTAGTTGGGGACCTCCTGTACAGGGCTAGTTTTATTAAAGCCTATTGGTACAGGGCTAGTTGAGGACCTCCTGTTTATTAAAGCCTATTGGTACAGGGCTAGTTGATGACCTCCTGTGTCTTAAAGCCTATTGGTACAGGGCTAGTTGGGGACCTCCTGTTTATTAAAGCCTATTGGTACAGGGCTAGTTGAGGACCTCCTGTTTATTAAAGCCTATTGGTACAGGGCTAGTTGAGGACCTCCTGTGTCTTAAAGCCTATTGGTACAGGGCTAGTTGAGGACCTCCTGTGTCTTAAAGCCTATTGGTACAGGGCTAGTTGAGGACCTCCTGTGTCTTAAAGCCTATTGGTACAGGACTAGTTGAGGACCTCCAGTGTCTTAAAGCCTATTGGTACAGGGCTAGTTGAGGACCTCCTGTGTCTTAAAGCCTATTGGTACAGGGCTAGTTGAGGACCTCCCGTGTATTAAAGCCTATTGGTACAGGGCTAGTTGAGGACCTCCTGTTTATTAAAGCCTATTGGTACAGGGCTAGTTGAGGACCTCCTGTGTCTTAAAGCCTATTGGTACAGGGCTAGTTGAGGACCTCCCGTGTATTAAAGCCTATTGGTACAGGGCTAGTTGAGGACCTCCTGTTTATTAAAGCCTATTGGTACAGGGCTAGTTGAGGACCTCCCGTGTATTAAAGCCTATTGGTACAGGGCTAGTTGAGGACCTCCTGTGTGTTAAAGCCTATTGGTACAGGGCTAGTTGAGGACCTCCTGTTTATTAAAGCCTATTGGTACAGGGCTAGTTGAGGACCTCCTGTGTCTTAAAGCCTATTGGTACAGGGCTAGTTGAGGACCTCCCGTGTATTAAAGCCTATTGGTACAGGGCTAGTTGAGGACCTCCTGTTCATTAAAGCCTATTGGTACAGGACTAGTTGAGGACCTCCTGTGTATTAAAGCCTATTGGTACAGGGCTAGTTGAGGACCTCCCGTGTATTAAAGCCTATTGGTACAGGGCTAGTTGAGGACCTCCTGTTTATTAAAGCCTATTGGTACAGGACTAGTTGAGGACCTCCTGTGTCTTAAAGCCTATTGGTACAGGGCTAGTTGAGGACCTCCTGTGTCTTAAAGCCTATTGGTACAGGGCTAGTTGAGGACCTCCTGTGTCTTAAAGCCTATTGGTACAGGGCTAGTTGAGGACCTCCTGTGTCTTAAAGCCTATTGGTACAGGACTAGTTGAGGACCTCCTGTGTATTAAAGCCTATTGGTACAGGGCTAGTTGAGGACCTCCTGTGTCTTAAAGCCTAGTGGTACAGGGCTAGTTGAGGACCTCCCGTGTCTTAAAGCCTAGTGGTACAGGGCTAGTTGAGGACCTCCCGTGTGTTAAAGCCTAGTGGTACAGGGCTAGTTGAGGACCTCCCGTGTCTTAAAGCCTATTGGTACAGGGCTAGTTGACATCTTCTAAAATGAACTTTGACACAGGTTTTGTCTTGAGCAATTCCTTTCCTGTCTCTCTCCCTTCCTCCCCCGTCTCTCCCTCCCCCGTCTCTCCCTCTCCCTCTCCCTCTCCCTCCCCCGTCTCTCCCTCTCCCTCCCCCGTCTCTCCCTCTCCCATCCTCAGTGGAACCGGAGATCAAGCTGGTTGGCAACATGCATGGCAACGAGGTCCTGGGTCGTCAGTTGCTGCTCTACCTGGCCCAGTACCTGTGTTCCGAGTATCTCCTTGGCAACCAGCGTATCCAGACGCTCGTGAACACCACGCGCATCCACATCCTGGCATCCATGAACCCCGACGGTTATGAGCTGGCGGCCGCCGAGGTAGAGGATAGCAACGACCCGGAACAACAACCACACCACAACCAGGAAGTAAATCATGAATAAAAAAAACGTGGAAGCCGGGACCAACCAATCAGCCGCGTAGAGATAGAAAGAAGCCACGCCTCTTATCTTCTCCATTATATAGAGTCTGTGAGAGCATGTGTTGGGCCACTCTCTTTCTTAAGCCTTGCCCCTTTTCCAACTGCCTATCATCTACCTGAGCTCTCCTATTGGTTCAGCCCCTCACACTACCAGAGAGACAGAGTGAAAGTGTCCTTAACCAATCAGCAAGAGCAGTCGATTAGACTGTTGTCATGGAAACGCGGTGGCATTTTATTTTTTAGTAACTGTGTTTAAGGTCGAAGAAGTAACACTGCTCGGAATCTCAAAACGTTTTTCTTAAAATAACAAATAATATATATATATATTTTTTAAAGATAGAACGTCTAGTTATTGTTTTCCCCAACAGCTGGCAGTGGGAAGCTCTATTGTCTTTATCATCATGTTTTCAAACTACCGAGGGATTTCTTCTTCACACAAACAGCATGTCCTGTCACTACAGACACCCTGGTTCGATATCCAGGCTGTATCACAACCGGCCGGCTGTGATGAGGAATCCCATAGGGCGGCGCACAATTGGCCCAGCGTCGTCCGGGTTCGGACGGTGTAGGCCGTCGTTTTAAATAAGAATTTGTTCGTCACTGACTTGCCTAGTAAAATAAAGGTTTTAATAAAAAAAATATATGTTTAATGGACAGCTTGTTCTCTCCAGGCGGATTACATAGTCTGTCCCAAAACTACTCCCTGTATAGGGAACGATCATGTGACTTGACTGGGAAAACCTCTGGGCCCTCTTCTGGGTCACATGGTCAACAAAACACTCCTGACCTCTGATAGTCATCCTATCCAATCACATTCTTCTAACCGACATGACTTCCCATGTCTTCCCATTACCCATGATGCTTCACTCTTCACTCCTCCCCGTCACGCTCCTGCAGGGTCGTGGGGTGTTGAACCATGTCTAGGGTCATGACCTTTATCCTCTGTGTGTGTTTCTACATCTGTGTGTTTGTGTAGGGTCACGACCTTTACCCTCTGTGTGTGTTTCTACATCTGTGTGTTTGTGTAGGGTCACGACCTTTACCCTCTGTGTGTGTTGGTGTAGGGTCACGAGCTCAACGGTTGGACGGTGGGTCGCACCAACGCTCAGAACCTAGACTTGAACCGGAACTTTCCTGACCTTACGTCTATCCTCTACCGGAATCGCAGGATCAAACGCTTCCGCACAGACCACATCCCCATCCCAGACTCTTACTGGTTTGGTAAGGTATGTAATATCAACATCTCGCTACACTGGTGTCGGTAGCGGGATGGCGCCAGTGAGGACATCGGAGAGGTGTGTACACATGAGTGATGTCACTAGCATCTCGATAGCAAGTCCCTCAGGTGGAGGTACCTCTCCGATGGTATGGGAACTTAGCCTTCTGTTGATGTGGGAAAGTACAGGACATTCCTACTGTACAGGACATTTCTACTGTTTTGGTGATGTATAGGACATTCCTACTGTTTTGGTGATGTATAGGACATTCCTACTGTTTTTGGTAAGGTACAGGGCATTCCTACTGTTTTGGTGAGGTACAGGACATTCCTACTGTTTTGGTAAGGTACAGGGCATTCCTACTGTTTTGGTGAGGTAGAGGACATTCCTACTGTTTTGGTAAGGTACAGGACATTCCTACTGTTTTTGGTAAGGTACAGGGCATTCCTACTGTTTTGGTGAGGTACAGGACATTCCTACTGTTTTGGTGAGGTACAGGACATTCCTACTGTTTTGGTAAGGTACAGGGCATTCCTACTGTTTTGGTGAGGTACAGGACATTCCTACTGTTTTTGGTAAGGTACAGGGCATTCCTACTGTTTTGGTGAGGTACAGGGCATTCCTACTGTTTTGGTGAGGTAGAGGACATTCCTACTGTTTTGGTGAGGTACAGGACATTCCTACTGTTTTGGTGAGGTATAGGACATTCCTACTGTTTTGGTGAGGTACAGGGCATTCCTACTGTTTTGGTAAGGTACAGCACATTCCTACTGTTTTGGTGAGGTACAGGACATTCCTACTGTTTTGGTGAGGTACAGGACATTCCTACTGTTTTGGTGAGGTACAGGACATTCCTACTGTTTTGGTGAGGTAGAGGACATTCCTACTGTTTTGGTGAGGTACAGCACATTCCTACTGTTTTGGTGAGGTACAGGACATTCCTACTGTTTTGGTGAGGTACAGGACATTCCTACTGTTTTGGTGAGGTACAGGACATTCCTACTGTTTTGGTGAGGTACAGGGCATTCCTACTGTTTTGGTGAGGTAGAGGACATTCCTACTGTTTTGGTGAGGTACAGGACATTCCTACTGTTTTGGTGAGGTACAGGGCATCCCTACTGTTTTGGTGAGGTATAGACAATCCTACTGTACAGGACATTCCTACTGTTTTGGTGAGGTACAGGACATTCCTACTGTTTTGGTGAGGTACAGGGCATTCCTACTGTTTTGGTGAGGTACAGGGCATTCCTACTGTTTTGGTAAGATATGTTCTAGGGGTGTCCATAGTTTTAGACAAAACCAGTTTTGTAAGGGATATGTGTAATTATCCTCCTCTCCTCTCCTCTCCTCTCCTCTCCTCTCCTCTCCTCTCCTCTCCTCTCCTCTCCTCTCCTCTCCTCTCCTCTCCTCTCCTCTCCTCTCCTCTCCTCTCCTCTCCTCTCCTCTCCTCTCTTAGGTAGCTTCAGAGACCTATGCAGTGATGAAGTGGATCAGGTCTGTGCCGTTTGTCCAGTCTGCGAGCCTCCATGGCGGAGAGCTGGTGATCTCTTATCCCTTTGATTTCTCTAGACACCTCCATGAAGAGAGGATGTTCTCCCCTACACCTGATGAACAGGTACCCTGTCCTGTCCTACACCTGATGAACAGGTGCACTGTCCTGTCCTACACCTGATGAACAGGTACCCTGTCCTGTAATACACCTGACCAACAGCTACCCTGTCTTGTAGAACACCTGATGAACAGGTACCCTGTCCTGTCCTCCACCTGACCAACAGGTACACTGTCCTACACCTAATGAACAGGTACCCTGTCCTGTCCTACACCTGACCAACAGGTACCCTGTCCTACACCTGATGAACAGGTACCCTGTCCTACACCTGATGAACAGGTACCCTGTCCTGTCCTACACTGGACCAACAGATACCCTGTCCTAAACCTGATGAACAGGTACCCTGTCCTGTAATACACCTGACCAACAGGTACTCTGTCCTGTAATACACCGGACCAACAGGTACCCTGTCCTGTAATACACCGGACCAACACGTACCCTGTCCTGTAATACACCTGACCAACAGGTACTCTGTCCTGTAATACACCTGACCAACAGGTACCCTGTCCTGTAATACACCGGACCAACACGTACCCTGTCCTACACCTGACCAACAGGTACCCTGTCCTGTAATATAGCGGACCAACAGGTACTCTGTCCTGTAATACACCGGACCAACAGGTACTCTGTCCTGTAATACACCGGACCAACAGGTACCCTGTCCTGTAATACACCGGACCAACAGGTACTCTGTCCTGTAATACACTGGACCAACAGATACCCTGTCCTACACATGACCAACAGGTACTCTGTCCTGTAATACACCGGACCAACAGGTACCCTGTCCTGTAATACACCGGACCAACAGGTACTCTGTCCTGTAATACACCGGACCAACAGGTACCCTGTCCTGTAATACACCGGACCAACAGGTACCCTGTCCTGTAATACACCGGACCAACAGGTACCCTGTCCTGTAATACACCGGACCAACAGGTACTCTGTCCTGTAATACACCTGACCAACAGGTACTCTGTCCTGTAATACACCTGACCAACAGGTACACTGTCCTGTAATACACCGGACCAACAGGTACTCTGTCCTGTAATACACCGGACCAACAGGTACTCTGTCCTGTAATACACCGGACCAACAGGTACTCTGTCCTGTAATACACCGGACCAACAGGTACTCTGTCCTGTAATACACCTGACCAACAGGTACTCTGTCCTGTAATACACATGACCAACAGGTACTCTGTCCTGTAATACACCGGACCAACAGGTACTCTGTCCTGTCCAAAACCTGATGAACAGGTACCCTGTCCTGTCCTACACCTGATGGACAGGTACCCTGTCCTGTCCTACACCTGATGGACAGGTACCTTGTCCTGTAATACACCGGACCAACAGGTACTCTGTCCTGTCCAAAACCTGATGAACAGGTACCCTGTCCTGTCCTACACCTGATGGACAGGTACCTTGTCCTGTAATACACCGGACCAACAGGTACTCTGTCCTGTCCAAAACCTGATGAACAGGTACTCTGTCTTGTAATACACCTGACCAACAGGTACTCTGTCCTGTCCAAAACCTGATGAACAGGTACTCTGTCCTGTAATACACCGGACCAACAGGTACTCTGTCCTGTAATACACCTGACCAACAGGTACTCTGTCCTGTAATACACCTGACCAACAGGTACTCTGTCCTGTAATACACCTGACCAACAGGTACTCTGTCCTGTAATACACCTGACCAACAGGTACTCTGTCCTGTAATACACCGGACCAACAGGTACTCTGTCCTGTAATACACCTGACCAACAGGTACTCTGTCCTGTAATACACATGACCAACAGGTACTCTGTCCTGTAATACACCGGACCAACAGGTACTCTGTCCTGTAATACACCGGACCAACAGGTACTCTGTCCTGTAATACACCTGACCAACAGGTACTCTGTCCTGTAATACACATGACCAACAGGTACTCTGTCCTGTAATACACCTGACCAACAGGTACTCTGTCCTGTAATACACATGACCAACAGGTACTCTGTCCTGTAATACACCGGACCTACAGGTACTCTGTCCTGTCCAAAACCTGATGAACAGGTACCCTGTCCTGTAATACACATGACCAACAGGTACTCTGTCCTGTCCAAAACCTGATGAACAGGTACCCTGTCCTGTCCTACACCTGATGGACAGGTACCTTGTCCTGTAATACACCGGACCAACAGGTACTCTGTCCTGTCCAAAACCTGATGAACAGGTACCCTGTCCTGTCCTACACCTGATGGACAGGTACCTTGTCCTGTAATACACCTGACCAACAGGTACTCTGTCCTGTCCAAAACCTGATGAACAGGTACCCTGTCCTGTCCTACACCTGATGGACAGGTACCTTGTCCTGTAATACACCGGACCAACAGCTACTCTGTCCTGTCCAAAACCTGATGAACAGGTACTCTGTCCTGTAATACACCTGACCAACAGGTACTCTGTCCTGTCCAAAACCTGATGAACAGGTACTCTGTCCTGTAATACACCGGACCAACAGGTACTCTGTCCTGTAATACACCGGACCAACAGGTACTCTGTCCTGTAATACACCTGATCAACAGGTACTCTGTCCTGTAATACACCGGACCAACAGGTACTCTGTCCTGTAATACACCTGACCAACAGGTACTCTGTCCTGTAATACACCGGACCAACAGGTACTCTGTCCTGTAATACACCGGACCAACAGGTACTCTGTCCTGTAATACACCTGACCAACAGGTACTCTGTCCTGTAATACACCTGACCAACAGGTACTCTGTCCTGTAATACACCGGACCAACAGGTACTCTGTCCTGTAATACACATGACCAACAGGTACTCTGTCCTGTAATACACCGGACCAACAGGTACTCTGTCCTGTAATACACCGGACCAACAGGTACTCTGTCCTGTAATACACCTGACCAACAGGTACTCTGTCCTGTAATACACCGGACCAACAGGTACTCTGTCCTGTAATACACCGGACCAACAGGTACTCTGTCCTGTAATACACCGGACCAACAGGTACTCTGTCCTGTAATACACCTGACCAACAGGTACTCTGTCCTGTAATACACCTGACCAACAGGTACTCTGTCCTGTAATACACTGGACCAACAGGTACTCTGTCCTGTAATACACTGGACCAACAGGTACTCTGTCCTGTAATACACCTGACCAACAGGTACTCTGTCCTGTAATACACCTGACCAACAGGTACTCTGTCCTGTAATACACCTGACCAACAGGTACTCTGTCCTGTAATACACCGGACCAACAGGTACTCTGTCCTGTAATACACCGGACCAACAGGTACTCTGTCCTGTCCAAAACCTGATGAACAGGTACCCTGTCCTGTCCTACACCTGATGGACAGGTACCTTGTCCTGTAATACACCGGACCAACAGGTACTCTGTCCTGTCCAAAACCTGATGAACAGGTACTCTGTCCTGTAATACACCTGACCAACAGGTACTCTGTCCTGTCCAAAACCTGATGAACAGGTACTCTGTCCTGTAATACACCGGACCAACAGGTACTCTGTCCTGTAATACACCGGACCAACAGGTATTCTGTCCTGTAATACACCTGACCAACAGGTACTCTGTCATGTAATACACCGGACCAACAGGTACTCTGTCCTGTAATACACCGGACCAACAGGTACTCTGTCCTGTAATACACCTGACCAACAGGTACTCTGTCCTGTAATACACCGGACCAACAGGTACTCTGTCCTGTAATACACCTGACCAACAGGTACTCTGTCCTGTAATACACCTGACCAACAGGTACTCTGTCCTGTAATACACCTGACCAACAGGTACTCTGTCCTGTAATACACCGGACCAACAGGTACTCTGTCCTGTAATACACCTGACCAACAGGTACTCTGTCCTGTAATACACCGGACCAACAGGTACTCTGTCCTGTAATACACCGGACCAACAGGTACTCTGTCCTGTAATACACCGGACCAACAGGTACTCTGTCCTGTAATACACCGGACCAACAGGTACTCTGTCCTGTAATACACCGGACCAACAGGTACTCTGTCCTGTAATACACCTGACCAACAGGTACTCTGTCCTGTAATACACCTGACCAACAGGTACTCTGTCCTGTCCAAAACCTGACGAACAGGTACCCTGTCCTGTCCTACACCTGATGGACAGGTACCTTGTCCTGTAATACACCGGACCAACAGGTACTCTGTCCTGTCCAAAACCTGATGAACAGGTACCCTGTCCTGTCCTACATCTGATGGACAGGTACCTTGTCCTGTAATACACCTGACCAACAGGTACTCTGTCCTGTCCAAAACCTGATGAACAGGTACCCTGTCCTGTCCTACACCTGATGGACAGGTACCTTGTCCTGTAATACACCGGACCAACAGGTACTCTGTCCTGTCCAAAACCTGATGAACAGGTACTCTGTCCTGTAATACACCGGACCAACAGGTACTCTGTCCTGTAATACACCGGACCAACAGGTACTCTGTCCTGTAATACACCTGACCAACAGGTACTCTGTCCTGTAATACACCGGACCAACAGGTACTCTGTCCTGTAATACACCGGACCAACTGTTACTCTGTCCTGTAATACACCTGACCAACAGGTACTCTGTCCTGTAATACACCGGACCAACAGGTACTCTGTCCTGTAATACACCTGACCAACATGTACTCTGTCCTGTAATACACCGGACCAACAGGTACTCTGTCCTGTAATACCCCTGACCAACAGGTACTCTGTCCTGTAATACACCGGACCAACAGGTACTCTGTCCTGTCCAAAACCTGATGAACAGGTACCCTGTCCTGTCCTACATCTGATGGACAGGTACCTTGTCCTGTAATACACCGGACCAACAGGTAGTCTGTCCTGTCCAAAACCTGATGAACAGGTACCCTGTCCTGTCCTACACCTGATGGACAGGTACCTTGTCCTGTAATACACATGACCAACAGGTACTCTGTCCTGTAATACACCGGACCAACAGGTACTCTGTCCTGTAATACACCGGACCAACAGGTACTCTGTCCTGTAATACACCGGACCAACAGGTACCCTGTCCTGTAATACACCGGACCAACAGGTACTCTGTCCTGTAATACACTGGACCAACAGATACCCTGTCCTACACATGACCAACAGGTACTCTGTCCTGTAATACACCGGACCAACAGGTACCCTGTCCTGTAATACACCGGACCAACAGGTACTCTGTCCTGTAATACACCGGACCAACAGGTACCCTGTCCTGTAATACACCGGACCAACAGGTACCCTGTCCTGTAATACACCGGACCAACAGGTACCCTGTCCTGTAATACACCGGACCAACAGGTACTCTGTCCTGTAATACACCTGACCAACAGGTACTCTGTCCTGTAATACACCTGACCAACAGGTACACTGTCCTGTAATACACCGGACCATCAGGTACTCTGTCCTGTAATACACCGGACCAACAGGTACTCTGTCCTGTAATACACCGGACCAACAGGTACTCTGTCCTGTAATACACCGGACCAACAGGTACTCTGTCCTGTAATACACCTGACCAACAGTTACTCTGTCCTGTAATACACCGGACCAACAGGTACTCTGTCCTGTAATACACCGGACCAACAGGTACTCTGTCCTGTAATACACCGGACCAACAGGTACTCTGTCCTGTAATACACCGGACCAACAGGTACTCTGTCCTGTAATACACCTGACCAACAGGTACTCTGTCCTGTAATACACATGACCAACAGGTACTCTGTCCTGTAATACACCGGACCAACAGGTACTCTGTCCTGTCCAAAACCTGATGAACAGGTACCCTGTCCTGTCCTACACCTGATGGACAGGTACCCTGTCCTGTCCTACACCTGATGGACAGGTACCTTGTCCTGTAATACACCGGACCAACAGGTACTCTGTCCTGTCCAAAACCTGATGAACAGGTACCCTGTCCTGTCCTACACCTGATGGACAGGTACCTTGTCCTGTAATACACCGGACCAACAGGTACTCTGTCCTGTCCAAAACCTGATGAACAGGTACTCTGTCTTGTAATACACCTGACCAACAGGTACTCTGTCCTGTCCAAAACCTGATGAACAGGTACTCTGTCCTGTAATACACCGGACCAACAGGTACTCTGTCCTGTAATACACCTGACCAACAGGTACTCTGTCCTGTAATACACCTGACCAACAGGTACTCTGTCCTGTAATACACCTGACCAACAGGTACTCTGTCCTGTAATACACCTGACCAACAGGTACTCTGTCCTGTAATACACCGGACCAACAGGTACTCTGTCCTGTAATACACCTGACCAACAGGTATTCTGTCCTGTAATACACCTGACCAACAGGTACTCTGTCCTGTAATACACCGGACCAACAGGTACTCTGTCCTGTAATACACCGGACCAACAGGTACTCTGTCCTGTAATACACCTGACCAACAGGTACTCTGTCCTGTAATATACATGACCAACAGGTACTCTGTCCTGTAATACACCTGACCAACAGGTACTCTGTCCTGTAATACACCTGACCAACAGGTACTCTGTCCTGTAATACACATGACCAACAGGTACTCTGTCCTGTAATACACCGGACCTACAGGTACTCTGTCCTGTCCAAAACCTGATGAACAGGTACCCTGTCCTGTAATACACCTGATGGACAGGTACCTTGTCCTGTAATACACCGGACCAACAGGTACTCTGTCCTGTCCAAAACCTGATGAACAGGTACCCTGTCCTGTCCTACACCTGATGGACAGGTACCTTGTCCTGTAATACACCGGACCAACAGGTACTCTGTCCTGTCCAAAACCTGATGAACAGGTACCCTGTCCTGTCCTACACCTGATGGACAGGTACCTTGTCCTGTAATACACCTGACCAACAGGTACTCTGTCCTGTCCAAAACCTGATGAACAGGTACCCTGTCCTGTCCTACACCTGATGGACAGGTACCTTGTCCTGTAATACACCGGACCAACAGCTACTCTGTCCTGTCCAAAACCTGATGAACAGGTACTCTGTCCTGTAATACACCTGACCAACAGGTACTCTGTCCTGTCCAAAACCTGATGAACAGGTACTCTGTCCTGTAATACACCGGACCAACAGGTACTCTGTCCTGTAATACACCGGACCAACAGGTACTCTGTCCTGTAATACACCTGATCAACAGGTACTCTGTCCTGTAATACACCGGACCAACAGGTACTCTGTCCTGTAATACACCTGACCAACAGGTACTCTGTCCTGTAATACACCTGACCAACAGGTACAATGTCCTGTAATACACCGGACCAACAGGTACTCTGTCCTGTAATACACCGGACCAACAGGTACTCTGTCCTGTAATACACCGGACCAACAGGTACTCTGTCCTGTAATACACCTGACCAACAGGTACTCTGTCCTGTAATACACCTGACCAACAGGTACTCTGTCCTGTAATACACCGGACCAACAGGTACTCTGTCCTGTAATACACATGACCAACAGGTACTCTGTCCTGTAATACACCGGACCAACAGGTACTCTGTCCTGTAATACACCGGACCAACAGGTACTCTGTCCTGTAATACACCTGACCAACAGGTACTCTGTCCTGTAATACACCGGACCAACAGGTACTCTGTCCTGTAATACACCGGACCAACAGGTACTCTGTCCTGTAATACACCGGACCAACAGGTACTCTGTCCTGTAATACACCTGACCAACAGGTACTCTGTCCTGTAATACACCTTACCAACAGGTACTCTGTCCTGTAATACACTGGACCAACAGGTACTCTGTCCTGTAATACACTGGACCAACAGGTACTCTGTCCTGTAATACACCTGACCAACAGGTACTCTGTCCTGTAATACACCTGACCAACAGGTACTCTGTCCTGTAATACACCTGACCAACAGGTACTCTGTCCTGTAATACACCGGACCAACAGGTACTCTGTCCTGTAATACACCGGACCAACAGGTACTCTGTCCTGTCCAAAACCTGATGAACAGGTACCCTGTCCTGTCCTACACCTGATGGACAGGTACCTTGTCCTGTAATACACCGGACCAACAGGTACTCTGTCCTGTCCAAAACCTGATGAACAGGTATTCTGTCCTGTAATACACCTGACCAACAGGTACTCTGTCCTGTCCAAAACCTGATGAACAGGTACTCTGTCCTGTAATACACCGGACCAACAGGTACTCTGTCCTGTAATACACCGGACCAACAGGTATTCTGTCCTGTAATACACCTGACCAACAGGTACTCTGTCCTGTAATACACCGGACCAACAGGTACTCTGTCCTGTAATACACCGGACCAACAGGTACTCTGTCCTGTAATACACCTGACCAACAGGTACTCTGTCCTGTAATACACCGGACCAACAGGTACTCTGTCCTGTAATACACCGGACCAACAGGTACTCTGTCCTGTAATACACCTGACCAACAGGTACTCTGTCCTGTAATACACCTGACCAACAGGTACTCTGTCCTGTAATACACCGGACCAACACCGGACCAACAGGTACTCTGTCCTGTAATACACCTGACCAACAGGTACTCTGTCCTGTAATACACCGGACCAACAGGTACTCTGTCCTGTAATACACCGGACCAACAGGTACTCTGTCCTGTAATACACCGGACCAACAGGTACTCTGTCCTGTAATACACCTGACCAACAGGTACTCTGTCCTGTAATACACCTGACCAACAGGTACTCTGTCCTGTAATACACTGGACCAACAGGTACTCTGTCCTGTAATACACTGGACCAACAGGTACTCTGTCCTGTAATACACCGGACCAACAGGTACTCTGTCCTGTAATACACCTGACCAACAGGTACTCTGTCCTGTAATACACCGGACCAACAGGTACTCTGTCCTGTAATACACCGGACCAACAGGTACTCTGTCCTGTAATACACCGGACCAACAGGTAATCTGTCCTGTAATACACCGGACCAACAGGTACTCTGTCCTGTAATACACCGGACCAACAGGTACTCTGTCCTGTAATACACCGGACCAACAGGTACTCTGTCCTGTAATACACCTGACCAACAGGTACTCTGTCCTGTAATACACTGGACCAACAGGTACTCTGTCCTGTAATACACCGGACCAACAGGTACTCTGTCCTGTAATACACCGGACCAACAGGTACTCTGTCCTGTAATACACCTGACCAACAGGTACTCTGTCCTGTAATACACCGGACCAACAGGTACTCTGTCCTGTAATACACCTGACCAACAGGTACTCTGTCCTGTAATACACCTGACCAACAGGTACTCTGTCCTGTAATACACCTGACCAACAGGTACTCTGTCCTGTAATACACCGGACCAACAGGTACTCTGTCCTGTAATACACCGGACCAACAGGTACTCTGTCCTGTAATACACCGGACCAACAGGTACTCTGTCCTGTAATACACCGGACCAACAGGTACTCTGTCCTGTAATACACCGGACCAACAGGTACTCTGTCCTGTAATACACCGGACCAACAGGTACTCTGTCCTGTAATACACCGGACCAACAGGTACTCTGTCCTGTAATACACCGGACCAACAGGTACCCTGTCCTGTAATACACCTGACCAACAGGTACTCTGTCCTGTAATACACCTGACCAACAGGTACTCTGTCCTGTAATACACCGGACCAACAGGTACTCTGTCCTGTAATACACCGGACCAACAGGTACTCTGTCCTGTAATACACCTGACCAACAGGTACTCTGTCCTGTAATACACCGGACAAACAGGTACTCTGTCCTGTAATACACCTGACCAACAGGTACTCTGTCCTGTAATACACCTGACCAACAGGTACTCTGTCCTGTAATACACCGGACCAACAGGTACTCTGTCCTGTAATACACCGGACCAACAGGTACTCTGTCCTGTAATACACCGGACCAACAGGTACTCTGTCCTGTAATACACCTGACCAACAGGTACTCTGTCCTGTAATACACCGGACCAACAGGTACTCTGTCCTGTAATACACCTGACCAACAGGTACTCTGTCCTGTAATACACCTGACCAACAGGTACTCTGTCCTGTAATACACCTGACCAACAGGTACTCTGTCCTGTAATACACCGGACCAACAGGTACTCTGTCCTGTAATACACCGGACCAACAGGTACTCTGTCCTGTAATACACCGGACCAACAGGTACTCTGTCCTGTAATACACCGGACCAACAGGTACTCTGTCCTGTAATACACCGGACCAACAGGTACTCTGTCCTGTAATACACCGGACCAACAGGTACTCTGTCCTGTAATACACCGGACCAACAGGTACTCTGTCCTGTAATACACCGGACCAACAGGTACTCTGTCCTGTAATACACCGGACCAACAGGTACCCTGTCCTGTAATACACCTGACCAACAGGTACTCTGTCCTGTAATACACCTGACCAACAGGTACTCTGTCCTGTAATACACCGGACCAACAGGTACTCTGTCCTGTAATACACCGGACCAACAGGTACTCTGTCCTGTAATACACCTGACCAACAGGTACTCTGTCCTGTAATACACCGGACAAACAGGTACTCTGTCCTGTAATACACCTGACCAACAGGTACTCTGTCCTGTAATACACCTGACCAACAGGTACTCTGTCCTGTAATACACCGGACCAACAGGTACTCTGTCCTGTAATACACCGGACCAACAGGTACTCTGTCCTGTAATACACCGGACCAACAGGTACTCTGTCCTGTAATACACCGGACCAACAGGTACTCTGTCCTGTAATACACCTGACCAACAGGTACTCTGTCCTGTAATATACATGACCAACAGGTACTCTGTCCTGTAATACACCTGACCAACAGGTACTCTGTCCTGTAATACACATGACCAACAGGTACTCTGTCCTGTAATACACCGGACCTACAGGTACTCTGTCCTGTCCAAAACCTGATGAACAGGTACCCTGTCCTGTAATACACATGACCAACAGGTACTCTGTCCTGTCCAAAACCTGATGAACAGGTACCCTGTCCTGTCCTACACCTGATGGACAGGTACCTTGTCCTGTAATACACCGGACCAACAGGTACTCTGTCCTGTCCAAAACCTGATGAACAGGTACCCTGTCCTGTCCTACACCTGATGGACAGGTACCTTGTCCTGTAATACACCTGACCAACAGGTACTCTGTCCTGTCCAAAACCTGATGAACAGGTACCCTGTCCTGTCCTACACCTGATGGACAGGTACCTTGTCCTGTAATACACCGGACCAACAGCTACTCTGTCCTGTCCAAAACCTGATGAACAGGTACTCTGTCCTGTAATACACCTGACCAACAGGTACTCTGTCCTGTCCAAAACCTGATGAACAGGTACTCTGTCCTGTAATACACCGGACCAACAGGTACTCTGTCCTGTAATACACCGGACCAACAGGTACTCTGTCCTGTAATACACCTGATCAACAGGTACTCTGTCCTGTAATACACCGGACCAACAGGTACTCTGTCCTGTAATACACCTGACCAACAGGTACTCTGTCCTGTAATACACCTGACCAACAGGTACAATGTCCTGTAATACACCGGACCAACAGGTACTCTGTCCTGTAATACACCGGACCAACAGGTACTCTGTCCTGTAATACACCGGACCAACAGGTACTCTGTCCTGTAATACACCTGACCAACAGGTACTCTGTCCTGTAATACACATGACCAACAGGTACTCTGTCCTGTAATACACCGGACCAACAGGTACTCTGTCCTGTAATACACCTGACCAACAGGTACTCTGTCCTGTAATACACCGGACCAACAGGTACTCTGTCCTGTAATACACATGACCAACAGGTACTCTGTCCTGTAATACACCGGACCAACAGGTACTCTGTCCTGTAATACACCGGACCAACAGGTACTCTGTCCTGTAATACACCTGACCAACAGGTACTCTGTCCTGTAATACACCGGACCAACAGGTACTCTGTCCTGTAATACACCGGACCAACAGGTACTCTGTCCTGTAATACACCGGACCAACAGGTACTCTGTCCTGTAATACACCTGACCAACAGGTACTCTGTCCTGTAATACACCTGACCAACAGGTACTCTGTCCTGTAATACACTGGACCAACAGGTACTCTGTCCTGTAATACACTGGACCAACAGGTACTCTGTCCTGTAATACACCTGACCAACAGGTACTCTGTCCTGTAATACACCTGACCAACAGGTACTCTGTCCTGTAATACACCTGACCAACAGGTACTCTGTCCTGTAATACACCGGACCAACAGGTACTCTGTCCTGTAATACACAGGTACCGGACCAACAGGTACTCTGTCCTGTCCAAAACCTGATGAACAGGTACCCTGTCCTGTCCTACACCTGATGGACAGGTACCTTGTCCTGTAATACACCGGACCAACAGGTACTCTGTCCTGTCCAAAACCTGATGAACAGGTACTCTGTCCTGTAATACACCTGACCAACAGGTACTCTGTCCTGTCCAAAACCTGATGAACAGGTACTCTGTCCTGTAATACACCGGACCAACAGGTACTCTGTCCTGTAATACACCGGACCAACAGGTATTCTGTCCTGTAATACACCTGACCAACAGGTATTCTGTCCTGTAATACACCTGACCAACAGGTACTCTGTCATGTAATACACCGGACCAACAGGTACTCTGTCCTGTAATACACCGGACCAACAGGTACTCTGTCCTGTAATACACCTGACCAACAGGTACTCTGTCCTGTAATACACCGGACCAACAGGTACTCTGTCCTGTAATACACCGGACCAACAGGTACTCTGTCCTGTAATACACCTGACCAACAGGTACTCTGTCCTGTAATACACCTGACCAACAGGTACTCTGTCCTGTAATACACCGGACCAACAGGTACTCTGTCCTGTAATACACCTGACCAACAGGTACTCTGTCCTGTAATACACCGGACCAACAGGTACTCTGTCCTGTAATACACCGGACCAACAGGTACTCTGTCCTGTAATACACCGGACCAACAGGTACTCTGTCCTGTAATACACCTGACCAACAGGTACTCTGTCCTGTAATACACCTGACCAACAGGTACTCTGTCCTGTAATACACTGGACCAACAGGTACTCTGTCCTGTAATACACTGGACCAACAGGTACTCTGTCCTGTAATACACCGGACCAACAGGTACTCTGTCCTGTAATACACCTGACCAACAGGTACTCTGTCCTGTAATACACCGGACCAACAGGTACTCTGTCCTGTAATACACCGGACCAACAGGTACTCTGTCCTGTAATACACCGGACCAACAGGTAATCTGTCCTGTAATACACCGGACCAACAGGTACTCTGTCCTGTAATACACCGGACCAACAGGTACTCTGTCCTGTAATACACCGGACCAACAGGTACTCTGTCCTGTAATACACCTGACCAACAGGTACTCTGTCCTGTAATACACTGGACCAACAGGTACTCTGTCCTGTAATACACCGGACCAACAGGTACTCTGTCCTGTAATACACCGGACCAACAGGTACTCTGTCCTGTAATACACCTGACCAACAGGTACTCTGTCCTGTAATACACCTGACCAACAGGTACTCTGTCCTGTAATACACCTGACCAACAGGTACTCTGTCCTGTAATACACCGGACCAACAGGTACTCTGTCCTGTAATACACCGGACCAACAGGTACTCTGTCCTGTAATACACCGGACCAACAGGTACTCTGTCCTGTAATACACCGGACCAACAGGTACTCTGTCCTGTAATACACCTGACCAACAGGTACTCTGTCCTGTAATACACCTGACCAACAGGTACTCTGTCCTGTAATACACCGGACCAACAGGTACTCTGTCCTGTAATACGGACAACAGGTACTCTGTCCTGTAATACACCGGACCAACAGGTACTCTGTCCTGTAATACACCTGACCAACAGGTACTCTGTCCTGTAATACACCGGACCAACAGGTACTCTGTCCTGTAATACACCGGACCAACAGGTACTCTGTCCTGTAATACACCGGACCAACAGGTAATCTGTCCTGTAATACACCGGACCAACAGGTACTCTGTCCTGTAATACACCGGACCAACAGGTACTCTGTCCTGTAATACCGGACCGGACCAACAGGTACTCTGTCCTGTAATACACCTGACCAACAGGTACTCTGTCTTGTAATACACCGGACCAACAGGTACTCTGTCCTGTAATACACCGGACCAACAGGTACTCTGTCCTGTAATACACCGGACCAACAGGTACTCTGTCCTGTAATACACCTGACCAACAGGTACTCTGTCCTGTAATACACCGGACCAACAGGTACTCTGTCCTGTAATACACCTGACCAACAGGTACTCTGTCCTGTAATACACCTGACCAACAGGTACTCTGTCCTGTAATACACCTGACCAACAGGTACTCTGTCCTGTAATACACCGGACCAACAGGTACTCTGTCCTGTAATACACCTGACCAACAGGTACTCTGTCCTGTAATACACCGGACCAACAGGTACTCTGTCCTGTAATACACCGGACCAACAGGTACTCTGTCCTGTAATACACCGGACCAACAGGTACTCTGTCCTGTAATACACCTGACCAACAGGTACTCTGTCCTGTAATACACCTGACCAACAGGTACTCTGTCCTGTAATACACCGGACCAACAGGTACTCTGTCCTGTAATACACCGGACCAACAGGTACTCTGTCCTGTAATACACCTGACCAACAGGTACTCTGTCCTGTAATACACCGGACAAACAGGTACTCTGTCCTGTAATACACCGGACCAACAGGTACTCTGTCCTGTAATACACCTGACCAACAGGTACTCTGTCCTGTAATACACCTGACCAACAGGTACTCTGTCCTGTAATAATACACCGGACCAACAGGTACTCTGTCCTGTAATACACATGACCAACAGGTACTCTGTCCTGTAATACACCGGACCAACAGGTACTCTGTCCTGTAATACACCGGACCAACAGGTACTCTGTCCTGTAATACACCTGACCAACAGGTACTCTGTCCTGTAATACACCGGACCAACAGGTACTCTGTCCTGTAATACACCGGACCAACAGGTACTCTGTCCTGTAATACACCGGACCAACAGGTACTCTGTCCTGTAATACACCTGACCAACAGGTACTCTGTCCTGTAATACACCGGACCAACAGGTACTCTGTCCTGTAATACACCGGACCAACAGGTACTCTGTCCTGTAATACACCGGACCAACAGGTAATCTGTCCTGTAATACACCGGACCAACAGGTACTCTGTCCTGTAATACACCGGACCAACAGGTACTCTGTCCTGTAATACACCGGACCAACAGGTACTCTGTCCTGTAATACACCTGACCAACAGGTACTCTGTCCTGTAATACACTGGACCAACAGGTACTCTGTCCTGTAATACACCGGACCAACAGGTACTCTGTCCTGTAATACACCGGACCAACAGGTACTCTGTCCTGTAATACACCTGACCAACAGGTACTCTGTCCTGTAATACACCTGACCAACAGGTACTCTGTCCTGTAATACACCGGACCAACAGGTACTCTGTCCTGTAATACACCGGACCAACAGGTACTCTGTCCTGTAATACACCGGACCAACAGGTACTCTGTCCTGTAATACACCGGACCAACAGGTACTCTGTCCTGTAATACACCTGACCAACAGGTACTCTGTCCTGTAATACACCTGACCAACAGGTACTCTGTCCTGTAATACACCGGACCAACAGGTACTCTGTCCTGTAATACACCGGACCAACAGGTACTCTGTCCTGTAATACACCGGACCAACAGGTACTCTGTCCTGTAATACACCTGACCAACAGGTACTCTGTCCTGTAATACACCGGACCAACAGGTACTCTGTCCTGTACATACTCTGTCCACCGGACCAACAGGTACTCTGTCCTGTAATACACCGGACCAACAGGTACTCTGTCCTGTAATACACCGGACCAACAGGTACTCTGTCCTGTAATACAATACAGGTACTCTGTCCTGTAATACACCGGACCAACAGGTACTCTGTCCTGTAATACACCTGACCAACAGGTACTCTGTCCTGTAATACACCGGACCAACAGGTACTCTGTCCTGTAATACACCGGACCAACAGGTACTCTGTCCTGTAATACACCGGACCAACAGGTACTCTGTCCTGTAATACACCTGACCAACAGGTACTCTGTCCTGTAATACACCGGACCAACAGGTACTCTGTCCTGTAATACACCTGACCAACAGGTACTCTGTCCTGTAATACACCTGACCAACAGGTACTCTGTCCTGTAATACACCTGACCAACAGGTACTCTGTCCTGTAATACACCGGACCAACAGGTACTCTGTCCTGTAATACACCTGACCAACAGGTACTCTGTCCTGTAATACACCGGACCAACAGGTACTCTGTCCTGTAATACACCGGACCAACAGGTACTCTGTCCTGTAATACACCGGACCAACAGGTACTCTGTCCTGTAATACACCTGACCAACAGGTACTCTGTCCTGTAATACACCTGACCAACAGGTACTCTGTCCTGTAATACACCGGACCAACAGGTACTCTGTCCTGTAATACACCGGACCAACAGGTACTCTGTCCTGTAATACACCTGACCAACAGGTACTCTGTCCTGTAATACACCGGACAAACAGGTACTCTGTCCTGTAATACACCTGACCAACAGGTACTCTGTCCTGTAATACACCTGACCAACAGGTACTCTGTCCTGTAATACACCGGACCAACAGGTACTCTGTCCTGTAATACACCGGACCAACAGGTACTCTGTCCTGTAATACACCGGACCAACAGGTACTCTGTCCTGTAATACACCGGACCAACAGGTACTCTGTCCTGTAATACACCTGACCAACAGGTACTCTGTCCTGTAATACACCGGACCAACAGGTACCCTGTCCTGTAATACACCTGACCAACAGGTACTCTGTCCTGTAATACACCTGACCAACAGGTACTCTGTCCTGTCCAAAACCTGATGAACAGGTACCCTGTCCTGTCCTACACCTGATGGACAGGTACCTTGTCCTGTAATACACCGGACCAACAGGTACTCTGTCCTGTCCAAAACCTGACGAACAGGTACTCTGTCCTGTAATACACCGGACCAACAGGTACTCTGTCCTGTAATACACCTGACCAACAGGTACTCTGTCCTGTAATACACCGGACCAACAGGTACTCTGTCCTGTAATACACCGGACCAACTGTTACTCTGTCCTGTAATACACTGGACCAACAGGTACTCTGTCCTGTAATACACTGGACCAACAGGTACTCTGTCCTGTAATACACCGGACCAACAGGTACTCTGTCCTGTAATACACCTGACCAACAGGTACTCTGTCCTGTAATACACCGGACCAACAGGTACTCTGTCCTGTAATACACCGGACCAACAGGTACTCTGTCCTGTAATACACCGGACCAACAGGTAATCTGTCCTGTAATACACCGGACCAACAGGTACTCTGTCCTGTAATACACCGGACCAACAGGTACTCTGTCCTGTAATACACCGGACCAACAGGTACTCTGTCCTGTAATACACCGGACCAACAGGTACTCTGTCCTGTAATACACCGGACCAACAGGTACTCTGTCCTGTAATACACCTGACCAACAGGTACTCTGTCCTGTAATACACCGGACCAACAGGTACTCTGTCCTGTAATACACCTGACCAACAGGTACTCTGTCCTGTAATACACCTGACCAACAGGTACTCTGTCCTGTAATACACCTGACCAACAGGTACTCTGTCCTGTAATACACATGACCAACAGGTACTCTGTCCTGTAATACACCGGACCAACAGGTACTCTGTCCTGTAATACACCTGACCAACAGGTACTCTGTCCTGTAATACACCGGACCAACAGGTACTCTGTCCTGTAATACACCGGACCAACAGGTACTCTGTCCTGTAATACACCGGACCAACAGGTACTCTGTCCTGTAATACACCTGACCAACAGGTACTCTGTCCTGTAATACACCTGACCAACAGGTACTCTGTCCTGTAATACACCGGACCAACAGGTACTCTGTCCTGTAATACACCGGACCAACAGGTACTCTTTCCTGTAATACACCTGACCAACAGGTACTCTGTCCTGTAATACACCGGACAAACAGGTACTCTGTCCTGTAATACACCTGACCAACAGGTACTCTGTCCTGTAATACACCTGACCAACAGGTACTCTGTCCTGTAATACACCGGACCAACAGGTACTCTGTCCTGTAATACACCGGACCAACAGGTACTCTGTCCTGTAATACACCGGACCAACAGGTACTCTGTCCTGTAATACACCTGACCAACAGGTACTCTGTCCTGTAATACACCTGACCAACAGGTACTCTGTCCTGTCCAAAACCTGATGAACAGGTACCCTGTCCTGTCCTACACCTGATGGCAGGTACCTTGTCTTGTAATACACCGGACCAACAGGTACTCTGTCCTGTCCAAAACCTGATGAACAGGTACTCTGTCCTGTAATACACCGGACCAACAGGTACTCTGTCCTGTAATACACCGGACCAACAGGTACTCTGTCCTGTAATACACCTGACCAACAGGTACTCTGTCCTGTAATACACCGGACCAACAGGTACTCTGTCCTGTAATACACCTGACCAACAGGTACTCTGTCCTGTAATACACCTGACCAACAGGTACTCTGTCCTGTAATACACCGGACCAACAGGTACTCTGTCCTGTAATACACCGGACCAACAGGTACTCTGTCCTGTAATACACCTGACCAACAGGTACTCTGTCCTGTAATACACCGGACCAACAGGTACTCTGTCCTGTCCAAAACCTGATGAACAGGTACCCTGTCCTGTCCTACATCTGATGGACAGGTACCTTGTCCTGTAATACACCTGACCAACAGGTACTCTGTCCTGTCCAAAACCTGATGAACAGGTACCCTGTCCTGTCCTACACCTGATGGACAGGTACCTTGTCCTGTAATACACCGGACCAACAGGTACTCTGTCCTGTCCAAAACCTGATGAACAGGTACTCTGTCCTGTAATACACCGGACCAACAGGTACTCTGTCCTGTAATACACCGGACCAACAGGTACTCTGTCCTGTAATACACCTGACCAACAGGTACTCTGTCCTGTAATACACCGGACCAACAGGTACTCTGTCCTGTAATACACCGGACCAACTGTTACTCTGTCCTGTAATACACCTGACCAACAGGTACTCTGTCCTGTAATACACCGGACCAACAGGTACTCTGTCCTGTAATACACCTGACCAACATGTACTCTGTCCTGTAATACACCTGACCAACAGGTACTCTGTCCTGTAATACACCTGACCAACATGTACTCTGTCCTGTAATACACCTGACCAACAGGTACTCTGTCCTGTAATACACCTGACCAACAGGTACTCTGTCCTGTAATACACCTGACCAACAGGTACTCTGTCCTGTAATACACCGGACCAACAGGTACTCTGTCCTGTAATACCCCTGACCAACAGGTACTCTGTCCTGTAATACACCGGACCAACAGGTACTCTGTCCTGTCCAAAACCTGATGAACAGGTACCCTGTCCTGTCCTACATCTGATGGACAGGTACCTTGTCCTGTAATACACCGGACCAACAGGTAGTCTGTCCTGTCCAAAACCTGATGAACAGGTACCCTGTCCTGTCCTACACCTGATGGACAGGTACCTTGTCCTGTAATACACATGACCAACAGGTACTCTGTCCTGTCCAAAACCTGATGAACAGGTACCCTGTCCTGTCCTACATCTGATGGACAGGTACCTTGTCCTGTAATACACCTGACCAACAGGTAGTGTGTCCTGTCCAAAACCTGATGAACAGGTACCCTGTCCTGTCCTACACCTGATGGACAGGTACCTTGTCCTGTAATACACCGGACCAACAGGTACTCTGTCCTGTCCAAAACCTGATGAACAGGTACTCTGTCCTGTAATACACCGGACCAACAGGTACTCTGTCCTGTAATACACCGGACCAACAGGTACTCTGTCCTGTAATACACCTGACCAACAGGTACTCTGTCCTGTAATACACCGGACCAACAGGTACTCTGTCCTGTAATACACCGGACCAACTGTTACTCTGTCCTGTAATACACCTGACCAACAGGTACTCTGTCCTGTAATACACCTGACCAACATGTACCCTGTCCTACACCTGACCAACAGGTACTCTGTCCTGTCCAAAACCTGATGAACAGGTACCCTGTCCTGTCCTACATCTGATGGACAGGTACCTTGTCCTGTAATACACCTGACCAACAGGTACTCTGTCCTGTCCAAAACCTGATGAACAGGTACCCTGTCCTGTCCTACACCTGATGGACAGGTACCTTGTCCTTTAATACACCGGACCAACAGGTACTCTGTCCTGTCCAAAACCTGATGAACAGGTACTCTGTCCTGTAATACACCGGACCAACAGGTACTCTGTCCTGTCCAAAACCTGATGAACAGGTACTCTGTCCTGTAATACACCGGACCAACAGGTACTCTGTCCTGTAATACACCGGACCAACAGGTACTCTGTCCTGTAATACACCGGACCAACAGGTACCCTGTCCTGTAATACACCTGACCAACAGGTACTCTGTCCTGTAATACACTGGACCAACAGGTACTCTGTCCTGTAATACACTGGACCAACAGGTACTCTGTCCTGTAATACACCGGACCAACAGGTACTCTGTCCTGTAATACACCTGACCAACAGGTACTCTGTCCTGTAATACACCGGACCAACAGGTACTCTGTCCTGTAATACACCTGACCAACAGGTACTCTGTCCTGTAATACACCTGACCAAAAGGTACTCTGTCCTGTAATACACTGGACCAACAGGTACTCTGTCCTGTAATACACCTGACCAACAGGTACTCTGTCCTGTAATACACCGGACCAACAGGTACTCTGTCCTGTCCAAAACCTGATGAACAGGTACCCTGTCCTGTCCTACACCTGATGGACAGGTACCTTGTCCTGTAATACACCGGACCAACAGGTACTCTGTCCTGTCCAAAACCTGATGAACAGGTACCCTGTCCTGTCCTACACCTGATGGACAGGTACCTTGTGCTGTAATACACCTGACCAACAGGTACTCTGTCCTGTCCAAAACCTGATGAACAGGTACCCTGTCCTGTCCTACACCTGATGGACAGGTACCTTGTCCTGTAATACACCGGACCAACAGGTACTCTGTCCTGTCCAAAACCTGATGAACAGGTACCCTGTCCTGTCCTACACCTGATGGACAGGTACCTTGTGCTGTAATACACCTGACCAACAGGTACTCTGTCCTGTCCAAAACCTGATGAACAGGTACCCTGTCCTGTCCTACACCTGATGGACAGGTACCTTGTCCTGTAATACACCGGACCAACAGGTACTCTGTCCTGTCCAAAACCTGATGAACAGGTACTCTGTCCTGTAATACACCTGACCAACAGGTACTCTGTCCTGTCCAAAACCTGATGAACAGGTACTCTGTCCTGTAATACACCTGACCAACAGGTACTCTGTCCTGTAATACACCGGACCAACAGGTACTCTGTCCTGTAATACACCTGACCAACAGGTACTCTGTCCTGTAATACACCTGACCAACAGTTACTCTGTCCTGTAATACACCGGACCAACAGGTACTCTGTCCTGTAATACACCTGACCAACAGGTACTCTGTCCTGTAATACACCTGACCAACAGGTACTCTGTCCTGTAATACACCTGACCAACAGGTACTCTGTCCTGTAATACACTGGACCAACAGGTACTCTGTCCTGTAATACACTGGACCAACAGGTACTCTGTCCTGTAATACACCTGACCAACAGGTACTCTGTGCTGTAATACACCTGACCAACAGGTACTCTGTCCTGTAATACACCTGACCAACAGGTACTCTGTCCTGTAATACACCGGACCAACAGGTACTCTGTCCTGTAATACACCGGACCAACAGGTACTCTGTCCTGTAATACACCTGACCAACAGGTACTCTGTCCTGTAATACACCTGACCAACAGGTACTCTGTCCTGTAATACACCGGACCAACAGGTACTCTGTCCTGTAATACACCGGACCAACAGGTACTCTGTCCTGTAATACACCTGACCAACAGGTACTCTGTCCTGTAATACACCGGACCAACAGGTACTCTGTCCTGTAATACACCTGACCAACAGGTACTCTGTCCTGTAAAACACCTGACCAACAGGTACTCTGTCCTGTAATACACCTGACCAACAGGTACTCTGTCCTGTAATACACCTGACCAACAGGTACTCTGTCCTGTAATACACCTGACCAACAGGTACCCTGTCCTGTAATACACCTGACCAACAGGTACTCTGTCCTGTAATACACCGGACCAACAGGTACTCTGTCCTGTAATACACCTGACCAACAGGTACTCTGTCCTGTAATACACCGGACCAACAGGTACTCTGTCCTGTAATACACCTGACCAACAGGTACTCTGTCCTGTAATACACCGGACCAACAGGTACTCTGTCCTGTAATACACCGGACCAACAGGTACTCTGTCCTGTAATACACCGGACCAACAGGTACTCTGTCCTGTAATACACCTGACCAACAGGTACTCTGTCCTGTAATACACCTGACCAACAGGTACTCTGTCCTGTAATACACCTGACCAACAGGTACTCTGTCCTGTAATACACCTGACCAACAGGTACTCTGTCCTGTAATACACCTGACCAACAGGTACTCTGTCCTGTAATACACCGGACCAACAGGTACTCTGTCCTGTAATACACCGGACCAACAGGTACTCTGTCCTGTAATACACCGGACCAACAGGTACTCTGTCCTGTAATACACCTGACCAACAGGTACTCTGTCCTGTAATACACCGGACCAACAGGTACTCTGTCCTACACCTGATGGCAGGTGCCCTGTCCTGTCCTACACCGGACCAACAGGTGCCCTGTCCTGTAGTACACCTGACCAACAGGTACCCTGTCCTACACTTGATGAACAGGTGTCCTGTCCTAAACCTGAAAAACAGGTACCCTGTCCTGTCCTACACCTGATGAACAGGTACCCTGTCCTGTCCTCCACCTGACCAACAGGTAACCTGTCCTTTCCTCCACCTGACCAACATGTAACTGTCCTACACCTGACCAACAGGTACCCTGTTCTACACCTGACCAACAGGTACCCTGTTCTACACCTGACCAACAGGTACCCTGTTCTACACCTGACCAACAGGTACCCTGTTCTACACCTGACCAACAGGTACCCTGTTCTACACCTGACCACAAGTACCTGTCCTAAACCTGACCAACAGGTACCCTGTTCTAAACCTGACCAACAGGTACCCTGTTCTACACCTGACCAACAAGTACTTGTCCAAAACGTGACCAACAGGTACCCTGTTCTACACTTAGTTTATGTCATTGGTGAAAACCTCTTCTGTTCCCAGGCCAGAAAATGCCATGTTGAAGAGTGTGACTGTGTTCCTCTCTGCAGGCATTTAAGCAGCTGGCACGGACATACGCAGACTCTCACGCCAGCATGGCCGACAACAACACAGAGAGGTGATTATATTCCTGGCTATAATTATGAACGATTATATTACCCCCTGTTACATGGCCTATATATTGTATATTCTAGGTGTGGAGCGTCCTTCATCCGAAGTGGAGGCATCATCAACGGAGCTCTGTGGTACAGCTTCCCAGGGGGTACGGAACCTTCTATATCTTCTCCTCTCCTCCTCGTGTCATTCTGTCTCTCTCTTCCTCTCTTCCTCTCTTCCTGTCCTCTCTTCCTCCTCTCCTCCTCTCTTCCTCGTCTATCTCCTCCTCTCTTCCTCTTCTCTCTCCTCCTCTCTTCCTCTTTTCCTCTACTCCTCTCCTGCTCTCCTCCTCTCCTCCTCCTCTTCTCTCTCCTCCTCCTCTCTTCCTCTTTTCCTCTACTCCTCTCCTGCTCTCCTCCTCTCCTCCTCCTCTTCTCTCTCCTCCTCCTCTTCTCTCTCCTCCTCCTCTTCTTTCTCCTCCTCCTCTCTTCCTCTTCTATCTCTCCTACTCTCTTCCTCTTTTCCTCTACTCCTCTCCTGCTCTCCTCCTCTCCTCCTCCTCTTCTCTCTCCTCCTCTCTTCCTCTTCTCTCTCCTCCTCCTCTCTTCCTCTTTTCCTCTACTCCTCTACTCCTCTCCTCCTCCTCTTCTCTCTCCTCCTCCTCTCTTCCTCTTCTCTCTCCTCCTCCTCTCTTCCTCTTTTCCTCTACTCCTCTCCTACTCTCCTCCTCTCCTACTCTCCTCCTCTCCTCCTCCTCCTCTTCTCTCTCCTCCTCCTCTCTTCCTCTTCTCTCTCCTCCTCTTTTCCTCTACTCCTCTCCTCCTCTCCTCCTCTCTTCCTTTCCTCCTCTCCTCCTCTCCCCCTCCTCTTTTCCTCTCCTCCTCTCCTCCTCTCCTCTAATCCTCCTCCTCTTTTCCTCTCCTCCTCTCCTCCTCTCCTCCTCTCCTCCTCCTCTCTTCCTCTCCTCCTCTCCTCCTCTCCTCCTCTTTTCTCTCCTCCTCTCCTTAACCTCCGCCTCTTATTCCCATCTCTGTCTGTTAATTCGCAGTACTGGTGTGTCTTAGTGTATATATCTACGGTGTGACTCTCTATTTCTCCGGTGCCGTAGGCATGTCAGACTTTAACTACCTCCACACGAACTGTCTGGAGATTACGGTGGAGCTGGGCTGTGACAAGTTCCCTTCTGAAGAGGAGCTCTACCCAGAGTGGCTCAGGAACAAGGAGGCCCTGCTCAGTTTCATGGAGTCGGTGGGTCTGTCTCTCTATAGCACAGCGACCAGGCAGCCATTTTGTGCCGTAGTTACACCGTAGAAGGCCTATGTGCTGTCTCGTCATTTTCTGACCATCTTTAATGTCCTTATCAGTGGTGGCTGGTGGGCAGAGATATAGGAGGACAGCTGGCTCTTTGTAATGGCTGGAATGGAATACATGGAGCTGTATATTGAACACATGGAAAACATGTGTTGGATGTGTCTGATACCGTTCCATTCATTCCAATACAGCCATGTTAAAACCTCTTAAGGCTCCACCCCCTTTTTTTCCAAATGTTCGTCTAAAATGACATACCCAAATCTAACTGCCTGTAGCTCAGGCCGTGAACCAAGGATATTCATATTCTTGACACCATTTGAAAGGAAACACTTTGAAGTTTGTGGAAATGTGAAAGGAATGTAGGATAATATAACACATTAGATCTGGTAAAAGATAATGCAAAGAAAAAACCTGTTCTTTTGTATTTTTTTGTACCATCATCTTTGAAACGCAAGAGAAAGGTCATAATGTATTATTCCAGCCCAGGAGCAATTTAGATTTTGGCCACTAGAGTGCAGCAGTGCATGTGCAAAGTTTTAGACTGATCCAATGAACCATTGCATTTCTGTTCAAAATGTTGTATCAAGACTGCCCAAATGTGCCTAACTTGTTTATTAATAACTTTTCATGTTCAAAACTCTAATAGCTACTGTAAATTGGACAGTGCTATTAGATTAACAAGAATTTAAGCTTTCTGCCAATATCAGATATGTCTATGTCCTGGGAAATGTTCTTAGTTACTTACAACCTCATGCTAATCGCATTAGCCTACATTAGCTCAACCTCATGTTAATCACATTAGCCTACATTAGCTCAACCTCATGTTAATCACATTAGCCTACATTAGCTCAACCTCATGCTAATCGCATTAGCCTACATTAGCTCAACCTCATGCTAATCGCATTAGCTCAACCGTCCCGTGGACGCGACACCGATCCCGAAGAAGTTTTAAGCTGCCGTCCTACTATATATTTCTCCCGCCCACCAGCCCCCACTGACCTTAGCATTCCCTGCCATTCACTGATAGGTTTGCAAATTCCGGAAACTTACCCACCAAATTTCCTGGGTTTCCAGGAATCCTGATTGGGAGAATCCTAGAATGAGGGGGAATAAACAGTATATCCAGGAATCCGACAACTGAGATTCCTGGAAAACCAGGGAATTTTGTTAAAATAACCCTATGTCATTCCCTAAGCCTGATATTCCCTGTTGTTAGTCCCTGTTCCTTCTCTTCTCCAGGTCCACAGAGGTATTAAGGGAGTGGTGAAGGATGAAGAGGGCTATGGAATAAAGGGAGCGTCCGTATCTGTCAGGGGAATAAGGAAAGATGTCACCACAGGTAACCACCGTCATAACTGATAGCCATAGTTCCGGATAATGTCTGCAGCCCACAGATGGCTGCTTCTGAGCATGGTCCTCTATTAGAGCTCTATGGGGGGAGAAAAGAGCCCAAATGGCTAATTCTGAGCATGTGGCTAATTCTGAGCATGGTCCTCTATTAGAGCTCTATGGAGGGAGAAAGGAGCCCAAATGGCTAATTCTGAGCATGGTCCTCTATTAGAGCTCTATGGGGGGAGAAAGGAGCCCAAATGGCTAATTCTGAGCATGGTCCTCTATTAGAGCTCTATGGGGGGAGAAAGGAGCCAAAATGGCTAATTCTGAGAAGGGTCCTCTATTAGAGCTCTATGGGGGGAGAAAGGAGCCAAAATGGCTAATTCTGAGAAGGGTCCTCTATTAGAGCTCTATGGAGGGAGAAAGGAGCCCAAATGGCTAATTCTGAGCAAGTGGCTACTTCTGAGCGGGGTCCTCTGTTAGAGCTCTATGGGGGGAGAAATGAGCCCAAATGGCTGCTTCTGAGCAGGGTCCTCTATTAGAGCTCTATGGAGGGAGAAAGGAGCCCAAATGGCTACTTCTGAGCGGGGTCCTCTATTAGAGCTCTATGGGGGGAGAAAAGAGCCCAAATGGCTAATTCTGAGCAAGTGGCTACTTCTGAGCGGGGTCCTCTGTTAGAGCTCTATGGGGGGAGAAATGAGCCCAAATGGCTGCTTCTGAGCAGGGTCCTCTATTAGAGCTCTATGGGGGGAGAAAGGAGCCCAAATGGCTGCTTCTGAGCAGGGTCCTCTATTAGAGCTCTATGGAGGGAGAAAGGAGCCCAAATGGCTACTTCTGAGCAGGGTCCTCTATTAGAGCTCTATGGAGGGAGAAATGAGCTCAAATAGCTACTGGATTGGATTGGGGTGATCAGTCCTTGTTTTTATTTTATTTTATCTTTATTTTACTAAGTTAGTTAAGAACAAATTCTTATTTTCAATGACGGCCTAGGAACAGTGGGTTGCCTGTTCAGGGGCAGAACCTTGTCAGCTTGGGGATTTGAACATGAAACCTTTCAGTTACTAGTTCAAAGCTCTAACCACCAGGCTACCTACCTCCTCTACACTCTAACCACCAGGCTACCTACCTCCTCTACACTCTAACCACCAGGCTACCTACCTCCTCTACACTCTAACCACCAGGCTACCTACCTCCTCTACACTCTAACCACTAGGCTACCTACCTCCTCTACACTCTAACCACTAGGCTACCCACCTCCTCTACACTCTAACCACTAGGCTACCTACCTCCTCTACACTCTAACCGCTAGGCTACCCTGCCTCCAGGTTCAAAATACTGTGGAAGATGCCAGAGCTATGTATGATGTTAAAGAGTTTTAGTTTAGCCAATTGAATTTGTTGTCTGTATATTTGATCATTTCATTGAGGATACCATCAACACCACAGGCCCGTTTGGGTTGGACGGTTTGTCATTTGTACTGTAAATCATTCAATGTAATTGGAGAATCCAGTGGGTTCTGGCTGTCTATAATAGCTGATTCTAAGATTTGTATTTGATATCTCTCTCTCCCTCCCTCCCTGTCTCCTTCCCTGTCCCCTCCCTCCATCCCTGTCTCCTTCCCTGTCCCCTCCCTCCATCCCTGTCTCCTTCCTTGTCCCCTCCCTCCCTCCCTGTCTCCTTCCCTGTCCCCTCCCTCCATCCCTGTCTCCCTCCCTGTCTCCTTCCCCCCTCCCTGTCTCCCTCCCTGTCTCCTTCCCTGTCCCCTCCCTCCCTCCGTCTCCTTCCCTGTCCCCTCCCTCAATCCCTCCCTCCCTGTCTCCTTACCTGTCCCCTCCCTCCCTGCCTCCGTCTCCTTCCCTGTCCCCTCCCTCCCTCCCTCCCTGTCTCCTTCCCTGTCCCCTCCCTCCCTCCCTCCCTCCCTGTCTCCTTCCCTGTCCCCTCCCTCCCTCCCTCCCTGTCCCCCTCCCTCCCTGTCTCCCTCCAATCCATGTCTCCCTCCCTCCCTGTCTCCCTCCATCCCTGTCTCCCTACCTCCATGTCTCCATCCCTGTCTCCCTACCTCCCTGTCTCCATCCCTGTCTCCTTCCCTCCTTCCCTGTCTCCTTCCCTCCCTGTCTCCTTCCCTGTCCCCTCCCTCCATCCCTGTCTCCTTCCCTGTCCCCTCCCTCCCTCCCTGTCTCCTTCCCTGTCCCCTCCCTCCCTTCCTGTCTCCTTCCCTGTCCCCACCCTCCCTCCCTGTCTCCTTCCCTGTCCCCTCCCTCCCCTCCCTCCATCCCTCCCTCCTCCTGCCTCTCTCTCTCTGTAGCGGAGGAAGGTGATTACTGGAGGTTAATGAACTCAGGAACACACATCATAACAGCATCAGCTAAAGGCTACTCCAAAGTCAGCAAGAGGATTTACCTGCCTGCTCACATGGAGAAAGCTGGGCGGGTCAACTTCGTGCTCAAAAAGGTACAAAGTTATTTATAGATATATATTATTTATTTAGTTATTATATACTTTATCTGTGATCTGTGATGTTTCTGTGCCAGGATCAGTGTTTTGAGAAATATGATGTTGTTGTCAGGGTCATGATATCTGAGGGGTTGACGTCAGGGTCATGATATCTGAGGTGTTGATGTCAGGGTCATGATATCTGAGGTGTTGATGTCAGGGTCATGATATCTGAGGGGTTGATGTCAGGGTCATGATATCTGAGGGGTTGATGTCATGGTCATGATATCTGAGGGGTTGTTGTCAGGGTCATGATATCTGAGGGGTTGTTGTCAGGGTCATGATATCTGAGGTGTTGTTGTCAGGGTCATGATGTCAGGGTCATGATATCTGAGGGGTTGATGTCAGGGTCATGATGTCAGGGTCATGATATCTGAGGTGTTGATGTCAGTGTCATGATGTCAGGGTCATGATATCTGAGGTGTTGTTGTCAGGGTCATGATGTCAGGGTCATGATATCTGAGGGGTTGATGTCAGGGTCATGATGTCAGGGTCATGATATCTGAGGTGTTGATGTCAGTGTCATGATGTCAGGGTCATGATATCTGAGGGGTTGATGTCAGGGTCATGATATCTGAGGTGTTGATGTCAGGGTCATGATGTCAGGGTCATGATATCTGAGGGTTGATGTCAGGGTCATGATATCTGAGGGGTTGATGTCAGGGTCATGATATCTGAGATGTTGATGTCAGGGTCATGATATCTGAGGGGTTGATGTCAGGGTCATGATATCTGAGGGGTTGATGTCAGGGTCATGATATCTGAGGGGTTGATGTCAGGGTCATGATATCTGAGGTGTTAATGTCAGGGTCATGATATCTGAGGTGTTGATGTCAGGGTCATGATATCTGAGGTGTTAATGCCAGGGTCATGATATCTGAGGTGTTGATGTCAGGGTCATGATATCTGAGGTGTTGATGTCAGGGTCATGATATCTGAGGGGTTGATGTCAGGGTCATGATATCTGAGATATATCATGTTGATGTCTGGGTCATGATATCTGAGGTGTTGTTGTCAGGGTCATGATATCTGAGGGGTTGTTGTCAGGGTCATGATATCTGAGGGGTTGATGTCAGGGTCATGATATCTGAGATATATCATGTTGATGTCAGGGTCATGATATCTGAGGTGTTGTTGTCAGGGTCATGATATCTGAGGGGTTGTTGTCAGGGTCATGATATCTGAGGGGTTGATGTCAGGGTCATGATATCTGAGGTGTTGATGTCAGGGTCATGATATCTGAGGGGTTGATGTCAGGGTCATGATATCTGAGATATATCATGTTGATGTCAGGGTCATGATATCTGAGGTGTTGATGTCAGGGTCATGATATCTGAGGGGTTGATGTCAGGGTCATGATATCTGAGGGGTTGATGTCAGGGTCATGATGTCAGGGTCATGATATCTGAGGGGTTGATGTCAGGGTCATGATATCTGAGGGGTTGATGTCAGGGTCATGATGTCAGGGTCATGATATCTGAGGGGTTGATGTCAGGGTCATGATGTCAGGGTCATGATATCTGAGGGGTTGATGTCAGGGTCATGATATCTGAGGGGTTGATGTCAGGGTCATGATGTCAGGGTCATGATATCTGAGGGGTTGATGTCAGGGTCATGATGTCAGGGTCATGATATCTGAGGGGTTGATGTCAGGGTCATGATATCTGAGGGGTTGATGTCAGGGTCATGATATCTGAGGGGTTGATGTCAGGGTCATGATATCTGAGGGGTTGTTGTCAGGGTCATGATATCTGAGGGGTTAATGTCAGGGTCATGATATCTGAGGGGTTGATGTCAGGGTCATGATATCTGAGGGGTTGTTGTCAGGGTCATGATATCTGAGGTGTTGATGTCAGGGTCATGATATCTGAGGGGTTGATGTCAGGGTCATGATATCTGAGGTATAAGGCCTGGCGTCCCTTGAGCGAGAAACCTGTCACCATATCCGGTGAAATTGGACGGTAATAAATCAAATAAATAATCGTAAGATTAAACATTTATGAACAAACAAGTATCTTATATCGGTTAAAAGCTGACATTCTCGTTAATCTAACTGCATTTTCAGATTTCCAAAAGGCTTTACGGTGAAAGCATACCACGCCATTGTTTGAGGACGGCGCCCCACAACACATTTTTCAATCACAAACAGCGATTAAATAAATCACCTACTTCTGAAAATCTTCCTCTGTTTGCAATCCAAAGGGTCCCAGCTACAACAGGTCATTTTGTTAGATTAAAATCCCTCTCTATATCCCAAAAAGTCAGTTTACGTTTCTGTTTAATCCTCAGGTTCCCTAAAATGTAAATAAACGATAATATTTCATACGGAAAGAAGTATGTTCTATAGGCAAAATAAAAAATAAATAAAAATAATAACAAAATAAGCCGTTGCGCGTCCTCTTTATGGCCCCAAGACTGATTTTCTCTTTTCAAAGTCATTCTTTCTTCAACATTCATGTTTACAAGCCTGAAACCGTGGACAAAGACTGTTGCCATCTAGTGGAAGCCATAGGAATTGCAATTTGGGAGCTGGAATCACATAGGACCCATAGCTATTCATCGAAAGAGCATGGGATCTCAAAAAAATAATAATTCTGGTTGGTTTTTCTTCGGATTTTCGGCTACCATAACACTTGTGTTATACTCTCGTGTATTATTTTAACAGTTTTAGAAACTTTAAAGTGTTTTCTATCCAGTACTACCAATTATATGCATATCCTGGCTTCGGGGCCTGAGTAACCTCCCCTCTCCCCTCTCCTCCCTCCTCCCCTACCTCTCATTAAAGATATGTATTTCTCTCCTCTCCTCCAGGTCCCTGTTCAGCCAGTAGGACCAGACTACCACCTGTTGTTCTCCAGTTCCTATCTCCTCCCTCCTCCCCTACCTCCCATTAAAGATATGTATTTCTCTCCTCTCCTCCAGGTCCCTGTTCAGCCAGTAGGACCAGACTACCACCTGTTCCTCAGATCCTCCCTGGACACTTATGACCGCTTCGACCCTTACAACCACTTCCAGAGCTACGGCCGCTCCGAGCCGGGAGAACCGAGGGAACCCAGGGAACCCAGGGAACCGGGTATGGGAGGAGAACCGGGGATGGGAGGAGAGTGGCAGGAGAAGGAGAAGCCTTGGTGGTGGAACTACTTTACTCAGGCAGGAGTCTCTGCTCCCACCTGGCTGCTACGGAACTAGAAGACTGAACAGGATAAAGACTGAAACGGCACCCTATTCCCTTATTCCCTATTCCCTTGTTCCCTATTCCCTTATTCCCTCACACTATTCCCTTGTTCCCTTTTCCCTTATTCCCTATTCCCTTATTCTCTCACACTATTCCCTTATTCCCTATGCCCTCACACTATTCCCTCACACTACTCCCTTATTCCCTATTCCCTTATTCCCTCACACTATTCCCTTATTCCCTATGCCCTCACACTATTCCCTTACACTATTCCCTTGTTCCCTATTCCCTTATTCCCTCACACTATTCCCTTATTCCCTATGCCCTCACACTATTCCCTCACACTATTCCCTTGTTCCCTTTTTTTCTTATTTCCTATTCCCTTATTCCCTCACACTATTCCCTTGTTCCCTATTCCCTTATTCTCTCACACTATTCCCTTATTCCTTATTCCCTCACACTATTCCCTTGTTCCCTATTCCCTTATTCCCTCACACTATTCCCTTATTCCCTATTCCCCCACACTATTCCCTTATTCCCTATGCCCTCAAACTATTCCCTCACACTATTCCCTTGTTCCATATTCCCTTATTCTCTCACACTATTCCCTTATTCCCTATGCCCTCACACTATTCCCTCACACTATTTCCTTATTCCCTATTCCCTTATTCCCTCACACTATTCCCTTATTCCCTATTCCCTTATTCCCTCACACTATTCCCTTATTTGGTGAACTACATTTGACCAAAGCCCAAGTGCAGGGTAGCCTAGTGGTTAGAGCGTTGGACTAGTAACCGAAAGTTTGCAAGTTCAAATCCCCGAGCAGACATCTGTCCTTCTACCCCTGAACAGGCAGTTAACCCACTGTTCCGTCATTGAAAATAAGAATTTGTTCTTAAACTGACTTGCCTAGTTAGGTAAAATAAAAATTATTTGTAGTTTGCATCCCAAATGGCACCCTAATAATATAGTGCACCCTGTTCCCTATATAGTCAAAAGTAGTGCACTTTAAAGGGAATGGGTGCTATGTGGAATGTCTCCTACAAGCAGACGCATGAATTGGTTCTCAATCTTTTTTTGGTTTCTGTCCCCATCACATTTAGCTCTGGCCGACGTTCCCCTCATGTTACCAGAAGGCCTTATGTTCTGTTTAGTCTTCCTGTGTAGATAGGCCAGGTACCCTGTCCACCAGGGGAACACCTACCTCCACTATGGACAGGAATCTGATCATGTGTTGTGTCCTGAGCAGGAATGATTCCCCCATTAACATATTGGGTGTTCTATCGTGTTTCATTAAGACATTCTGTCTCCCTCTGTGTTCTATTGTGTTTCATTAAGACATTCTAGTTCTGTCTTCCTCTGTGTTCTATTGTGTTTCATTAAGACATTCTAGTTCTGTCTTCCTCTGTGTTCTATTGTGTTTCATTAAGACATTCTAGTTCTGTCTTCCTCTGTGTTCTATTGTGTTTCATTAAGACATTCTGTCTCCCTCAGTGTTCTATTGTGTTTCATTAAGACATTCTGTCTTCCTCTGTGTTCTATTGTGTTTCATTAAGACATTCTGTCTCCCTCAGTGTTCTATTTTGTTTCATTAAGACATTCTAATCACAACATTCCTCCTCTGAGTTCTGTCTTCCTCAGGGTTCTAACAATGCTTCTGTTTCAATGTCTTTCTGTTACAACAAGTGGACTTGTGGATCTGACAGGTTGGGACACACACACACACACACACACACACACACACACACACACACACACACACACACACACACACACACACACAACAAACCCTAGCACACACACACACGTTTGTCATTTTAAAGGATTGGGGGCAAATTCTAAACACACAGGCAGCTTGATGACTTACTGCCTTCAAGACTCAGCATGTCTAAAGATACTCTCCTCCCCCTCCTCTCCCCTCCTCCCCCTACTCTCTCCTCCCCCTACTCTCCCCTCTCTCCTCTCCCCTCTCTCCTCCCCCTACTCTCCTCTCCCCCTCCTCTCCTCTCCTCCTTCTCTCCTCCCCCTACTCTCCTCTCCCCCCTACTCTCTCCTCCCCATACTCTCCTCTCCCTCTCCCCCCTACTCTCCTCCTTCTCTCCTCTCCTCTCCCCTCTCTCCTCCCCCTACTCTCCTCTCTCCTCCCCCTACTCTCCTCTCCTCCTTCTCTCCTCTCCCCTGCCCCTTCTTTCCTTTCCTCTCTCCTCCCCTCCTACCCCTCTCCCCTCCTCTCCTCTCCCACTCCCCCCTCGCATACTCTCCTCTCTCTTGTTCAAACTTTCTATGGCCCCTATCTATTTCCTGCACTAATGTTGACCAGGGCCCATAGGTCCTGACAGAGATGTTGACCAGGCCCTGACAGAGATGTTGACCAGGCCCTGACAGAGATGTTGACCAGGCCCTGACAGAGATGTTGACCAGGCCCTGACAGAGATGTTGACCAGGCCCTGACAGAGATGTTGACCAGGCCCTGACAGAGATGTTGACCAGGCCCTGACAGAGATGTTTGTGTATTATATTAAACAAGTCATCAGAAGAGTTAGTCAGCTGTGTCAGTGTATAGCTGTGTCAGTGTATAGCTGTGTCAGTGTATAGCTGTGTCAGTGTAAAGCTGTGTCAGTGTATAGCTGTGTCAGTGTATAGCCTACCAGAATCACAACCCTCTTCATAAAACACTATTACATGTTTTGTCCGTCAGATTTTTTTCATTTCAGATTGGATTAAAAATGGATAAAGGGATGAAGAATCCATTGGTCTTGCTATTTTCATGATTTAGGGTGTCATTAACACTACTGGCCACTAGATGGCTCCACAGTACACAAAATTAACCACCAGTCATTCACACTGCTTTGATGGGAGATGTCATGAGTTATTTTAACCACAAGAGGGCGCAACCGTACATTAAATGAAGACCAGGCCACCTTCCACCCACAGGGGTAGAAATTAAACTATTGACGGAGGATGAAAAACAAGAGAGTAGATAGATGATAAATTGTCCAGGGGTTGGGATTTAGAGAGAGAGAGACGTTATTCAAGTCTGTGTTATGTCCCAGTAATCTCTCCTTCCTCCTGAAGTGTACACTCCTTCACTAGGCCTACTGCCCTCAAGTCATAAAGCATTGGGTTGGTGTTGTGGTGACATGGGCGAGAGAGAGTTTCCACATACCCAGTCATTCCCTTTCAAATCCACGATAGGGAAGTGAACAAGCGCTCACTTGGAGAGATAATTGTGCCAAAGTCAAAGGGGCGGCAGGGTAGCCTTGTGGTTAGAGAGTTGGACTAGTAACCGAAGGGTTGCAAGTTCAAACCCCCGAGCTGTCCTTCTGCCCCTGAACAGATTCTGGAAAATAAGAATTTGTTCTGAACTGCCTTGCCTGGTTAAATAAAGGTAAAATAAATAAAAAAGGGAGGCAAGATAATTCAAACGCTATAAAGTAGAGAGTAGGCTTCTTCATCTTTTCCTGGCTGTTAAATAACACTGACCACAAATATATAAAGGGGGGCCTCCCGGTTGGGGCAGTGGTCTAAGGCTGTGTCGCTAGAGATTCTGGGATTGAGTCCAGGCCCTGTCTCAGTGGTCTAAGGCTGTGCCGCTAGAGATTCTGGGATTGAGTCCAGGCCCTGTCTCAGTGGTCTAAGGCTGTGCCACTAGAGATTCTGGGATTGAGTCCAGACCCTGTCTCAGTGGTCTAAAGCTGTGCCACTAGAGATTCTGGGATTGAGTCCAGGCCCTCTCAGTGGTCTAAGGCTGTGCCACTAGAGATTCTGGGATTGAGTCCAGGCCCTGTCTCAGTGGTCTAAAGCTGTGCCACTAGAGATTCTGGGATTGAGTCCAGACCCTGTCTCAGTGGTCTAAGGCTGTGCCACTAGAGATTCTGGGATTGAGTCCAGACCCTGTCTCAGTGGTCTAAGGCTGTGCCACTAGAGATTCTGGGATTGAGTCCAGGCCCTGTCTCAGTGGTCTAAGGCTGTGCCACTAGAGATTCTGGGATTGAGTCCAGGCCCTGTCTCAGTGGTCTAAGGCTGTGCCACTAGAGATTCTGGGATTGAGTCCAGACCCTGTCTCAGTGGTCTAAGGCTGTGCCACTAGAGATTCTGGGATTGAGTCCAGGCCCTGTCTCAGTGGTCTAAGGCTGTGCCGCTAGAGATTCTGGGATTGAGTCCAGGCCCTGTCTCAGTGGTCTAAGGCTGTGCCACTAGAGATTCTGGGATTGAGTCCAGGCCCTGTCTCAGTGGTCTAAGGCTGTGCCACTAGAGATTCTGGGATGGAGTCTAGGCCCTGTCTCAGTGGGATTGAGGGTTTAGCCAGCAGGGATGTCCTTGTCCCATCATGCACTAGCGGCTCCTGTGGGCGCAGTGCACGCTGACACGGTTGCCAGGTGTACGGTGTTTCCTCCGACACATTGGTGCTGCTGGCTTCAAGGGTTAAGTGGACATTCCCTGCAGTCAGCATGTCAATTACACGCTCCCTCAAAACTTGAGACATTTGTGGCATTGTGTTGTGTGACAAAACTGCACATTTTAAAGTGGCCTTTTATTGTCCATGGCGGATTGTGCACCTGTGTAATGATCATGCTGTTTAATCAGCTTCTTGAAATGCCACACCTGTCAGGTGGAGGGTTTATCTTGACAAAGGAGAAATAAGCTTTTTTGAGCGTGAATCACAGTACCCCATAATGACATCACAATACCCCATAATGACATCACAATACCCCATAATGACATCACAATACCCCATAATGACATCACAATACCCCATAATGACATCACAATACCCCATAATGACATCACAATACCCCATAATGACATCACAATACCCCATAATGACATCACAATACCCCATAATGACATCACAATACCCCATAATGACATCACAATACCCCATAATGACATCACAATACCCCATAATGACATCACACTACCCCATAATGACATCACAATACCCCATAATGACATCACAATACCCCATAATGACATCACAATACCCCATAATGACATCAGGAACATTACAGGGATGTTTTATTTCAGCTCTTGAAACATATTAAAAATGTTGCGTTTATATTTCTGTTGGGTGTATTTTTGACCTAGGCCTACTCCACTACACTTCCACTGTGAACACATACACTAAACTAAAAGATACTAAACTACAGCTGTACATTGTTAAAAGGGTTCCTAGAGGGGATCCTTCAGGGGTTTCATCAAACTGAAACTGGTTGGGTGGGGTGGGGTGGGGGGGGACCCATTTTAATTAATCTTAATCTTAATTAATGAATCCTCAAATATCCTTTTGATATGATTAATAATAATCAGCGTAACAATAATATTATCAATAACAACAACAAAATCCAAATATGAGGTAAACAACAAACACATTTTAGGTGTCAGTGTTTATTATAATTTTAGTGGCAAAGCAGAATTCAAAAAATCCAAATTTCGATGTGAACTCCAAGCAGAGCCCCACGTCCAATGGGTTTATCCTCTGGCACCCCACGTCCAATGGGTTTATCCTCTGGCACCCCACGTCCAATGGGTTTATCCTCTGGCACCCCACGTCCAATGGGTTTATCCTCTGGCACCCCACGTCCAGTGGGTTTATCCTCTGGCACCCCACGTCCAATGGGTTTATCCTCTGGCACCCCACGTCCAATGGGTTTATCCTCTGGCACCCCACGCCCAATGGGTTTATCCTCTGGCACCCCACGTCCAATGGGTTTATCCTCTGGCACCCCACGTCCAGTGGGTTTATCCTCTGGCACCCCACGTCCAATGGGTTTATCCTCTGGCACCCCACGTCCAATGGGTTTATCCTCTGGCACCCCACGTCCAATGGGTTTATCCTCTGGCACCCCACGTCCAATGGGTTTATCCTCTGGCACCCCACGTCCAATGGGTTTATCCTCTGGCACCCCACGTCCAATGGGTTTATCCTCTGGCACCCCACGTCCAATGGGTTTATCCTCTGGCACCCCAAGTCCAATGGGTTTATCCTCTGGCACCCCAAGTCCAATGGGTTTATCCTCTGGCACCCCCAGTCCAATGGGTTTATCCTCTGGCACCCCAAGTCCAATGGGTTTATCCTCTGGCACCCCAAGTCCAATGGGTTTATCCTCTGGCACCCCAAGTCCAATGGGTTTATCCTCTGGTACCCCACGTCCAATGGGTTTATCCTCTGGCACCCCACGTCCAATGGGTTTATCCTCTGGCACCCCAAGTCCAATGGGTTTATCCTCTGGCACCCCAAGTCCAATGGGTTTATCCTCTGGCACCCCAAGTCCAATGGGTTTATCCTCTGGTACCCCACGTCCAGTGGGTTTATCCTCTGGCACCCCAAGTCCAATGGGTTTATCCTCTGGCACCCCACGTCCAATGGGTTTATCCTCTGGCACCCCACGTCCAGTGGGTTTATTCTCTGGCACCCCAAGTCCAATGGGTTTATCCTCTGGCACCCCAAGTCCAATGGGTTTATCCTCTGGCACGTTGATGTTCTCTGTATCCACAGACAGAATGAATTCACACAAGGATGGAAGGTGTCCTGTTTCTATTGATCAGAGGTGAAGTCTGTGAGGTACACAGAAATGATATACAGATAATTAACAAATATACACATGAAAGTTTTCATTCCTTGTGTGAAAACTGTTACACCCTGGGTAGGTATACCTGGTCCGTACTGAAGAGACCTCCGGGATCGTCATTAAACAGGGAGGAGGAAGATGGCAGCTGTGACTGAGTCCTGGAAGGTTCTAGAGAAACCGTTCATTACAATCAACTATAGAGGACACTGTCCATGTGATCTGAAATCAAATCAAAGTTTATTTGTCACATGCGCCGAACACAACAGTGAAACGCTTACAAGCCCTTATTAACCAACAATGTTATTATTTTTATTAATATTTATTAAATGCTTTAATAAAAAAAATAAGTGTTAAGTAAAAGACATAGATAAGTAAAAAAATGTCAAATAAAAGTAACAAATAATTAAAGAGCAGCAGTAAAATAACAATAGTGAGGCTGTATACAGGGGGGCACCGGTTAGTGGAGGTAATTGAGGTGATATGTACATGTAGGTAGAGTTAAAGACAAAACAACCCCCATTTGTTCATAGTATGTGATATTGTACATAGTACAGTACATAGTGGTGTCAGTATACCTGCAGACAGACACACACAGACAGTGATCCGTTCCGTCATCTGGGCCCAAATACAGATAACCTTCGACGCATCTTCGGTGATTCTTATCCATTTGAACTGGCTCCATGTTCTGTGTTAGAATCATTTTTAAAAGGGAGAACGTGTTAATTACACAACACAGACATTTGCACAAATATGAAAAGACGGTTGGCATCATTAAACGATGTCAATTTAGACACGACGGAGAAACCTGCTGCTGTTTCAAATTCAAATCCACATTTTTCAGTTTGGCAGCTAGGTTCCTTGAAGAACCCCCACCAACTAAAAAGGTTCCTTGAAGAACCCCCACCAACTAAAAAGGTTCCTTGAAGAACCCCCACCAACTAAAAAGGTTCCTTGAAGAACCCCCACCAACTAAAGAGGTTCATTGAAGAACCCCCACCAACTAAAAAGGTTCCTTGAAGAACCCCCACCAACTAAAAAGGTTCCTTGAAGAACCCCCACCAATTAAAGAGGTTCCTTGAAGAACCCCCACCAACTAAAAAGGTTCCTTGAAGAACCCCACCAACTAAAAAGGTTCCTTGAAGAACCCCCACCAACTAAAAAGGTTCCTTGAAGAACCCCCACCAACTAAAGAGGTTCCTTGAAGAACCCCCACCAACTAAAGAGGTTCCCTGAAGAACCCCCACCAACTAAAGTTGTTCCCTGAAGAACCCCCACCAACTAAAGAGGTTCCCTGAAGAACCCCCACCAACTAAAGAGGTTCCCCGAAGAACCCCCAACAACTAAAGAGGTTCCTTGAAGAACCCCCACCTCGATGAATGACACTTTCATTCCTTGATAAATGACACTTTCCATGGGGTTCTTGGAAGAACCTTTTGGGTGCATTTCTCAGAGAGATTTGGATATCGTTTGTCCCCTGAAGTCGTGTAGCTCTAATTAAACCAAGGACTTGACGAACTATATTTCATGTCCCCAATTCTGTTCTGTCCTCCCTGAGTCAGGTCTTAGACAGGGACATGGGTGGATCAATCGTGTTCTGTCCTCCCTGAGTCAGGTCTTAGACAGGGACATGGGTGGATCAATTCTGTTCTGTCCTCCCTGAGTCAGGTCTTAGACAGGGACATGGGTGGATCAATTCTGTTCTGTCCTCCCTGAGTCAGGTCTTAGACAGGGACATGGGTGGATCACTCCTGTTCTGCCCTCCCTGAGTCAGGTCTTAGACAGGGACATGGGTGGATCACTCCTGTTCTGTCCTCCCTGAGTCAGGTCTTAGACAGGGACATGGGTGGATCAATTCTGTTCTGTCCTCCCTGAGTCAGGTCTTAGACGGGGACATGGGTGGATCAATTCTGTTCTGTCCTCCCTGAGTCAGGTCTTAGACAGGGACATGGGTGGATCAATTCTGTTCTGTCCTCCTGAGTCAGGTCTTAGACGGGGACATGGGTGGATCAATTCTGTTCTGTCCTCCCTGAGTCAGGTCTTAGACAGGGACATGGGTGGATCAATCGTGTTCTGTCCTCCCTGAGTCAGGTCTTAGACGGGGACATGGGTGGATCAATTCTGTTCTGTCCTCCCTGAGTCAGGTCTTAGACGGGGACATGGGTGGATCAATTCTGTTCTGCCCTCCCTGAGTCAGGTCTTAGACGGGGACATGGGTGGATCAATCCTGTTCTGTCCTCCCTGAGTCAGGTCTTAAAGAGACATGGGTGGATCAATCGTGTTCTGTCCTCCCTGAGTCAGGTCTTAAAGAGACATGGGTGGATCAATCCTGTTCTGTCCTCCCTGAGTCAGGTCTTAAAGAGACATGGGTGGATCAATCGTGTTCTGTCCTCCCTGAGTCAGGTCTTAGACGGGGACATGGGTGGATCAATCCTGTTCTGTCCTCCCTGAGTCAGGTCTTAGACGGGGACATGGGTGGATCAATCGTGTTCTGTCCTCCCTGAGTCAGGTCTTAGACAGGGACATGGGTGGATCAATCGTGTTCTGTCCTCCCTGAGTCAGGTCTTAGACAGGGACATGGGTGGATCAATCGTGTTCTGTCCTCCCTGAGTCCCCCAAAAAACTACAGTAAAGTCTCCAAAACAATACAGTAAATAAATACTACTGTAAATCCCCCAAAACTACAGTAAATACTACAGTTTTTTTTTCCAGGTCTGTCTGTCTGCCTGTTTGCCTGCCTGTATGTCTGCCTGTCTGTCTGCCTGTTTGCCTGGCTGGCTGGCTGGAGGGGAGACCTGCTCAATGTGGCAGAGATCATTTGTTTGCTTTGCAATTATTTTCCGTCGGTGGACACAAATTGATTCATTCGGTACAAAAACACAGTGTGTTTCAGAGACAGGGAGAGAGTCCGAGAGAAAGGGAGACACAGAGGGAGAGAGAGAGATACTGAGATATCGTTCTGTCTGGTTGACACCTCCTCAGTGTGTTAGACCAGGACCAGTCTCATTCTGTCTGGTTAACACCTCCTGTTAGACCAGGACCAGTCTCATTCTGTCTGGTTAACACCTCCTCAGTGTGTTAGACCAGGACCAGTCTCATTCTGTCTGGTTAACACCTCCTGTTAGACCAGGACCAGTCTCATTCTGTCTGGTTGACACCTCCTCAGTGTGTTAGACCAGGACCAGTCTCATTCTGTCTGGTTAACACCTCCTCAGTGTGTTAGACCAGGACCAGTCTCATTCTGTCTGGTTAACACCTCCTGTTAGACCAGGACCAGTCTCATTCTGTCTGGTTAACACCTCCTCAGTGGGTTAGACCAGGACCAGTCTCATTCTGTCTGTTTAACACCTCCTCAGTGTGTTAGACCAGGACCAGTCTCATTCTGTCTGGTTAACACCTCCTGTTAGACCAGGACCAGTCTCATTCTGTCTGGTTAACACCTCCTGTTAGACCAGGACCAGTCTCATTCTGTCTGGTTGACACCTCCTCAGTGTGTTAGACCAGGACCAGTCTCATTCTGTCTGGTTAACACCTCCTGTTAGACCAGGACCAGTCTCATTCTGTCTGGTTAACACCTCCTCAGTGTGTTAGACCAGGACCAGTCTCATTCTGTCTGGTTAACACCTCCTGTTAGACCAGGACCACTCTCATTCTGTCTGGTTAACACCTCCTCAGTGTGTTAGACCAGGACCAGTCTCATTCTGTCTGGTTAACACCTCCTGTTAGACCAGGACCAGTCTCATTCTGTCTGGTTAACACCTCCTGTTAGACCAGGACCAGTCTCATTCTGTCTGGTTAACACCTCCTGTTAGACCAGGACCAGTCTCATTCTGTCTGGTTAACACCTCCTGTTAGACCAGGACCAGTCTCATTCTGTCTGGTTAACACCTCCTGTTAGACCAGGACCAGTCTCATTCTGTCTGGTTAACACCTCCTGTTAGACCAGGACCAGTCTCATTCTGTCTGGTTAACACCTCCTGTTAGACCAGGACCAGTCTCATTCTGTCTGGTTAACACCTCCTCAGTGTGTTAGACCAGGACCAGTCTCATTCTGTCTGGTTAACACCTCCTCAGTGTGTTAGACCAGGACCAGTCTCATTCTGTCTGGTTGACACCTCCTCAGTGTGTTAGACCAGGACCAGTCTCATTCTGTCTGGTTAACACCTCCTCAGTGTGTTAGACCAGGACCAGTCTCATTCTGTCTGGTTAACACCTCCTCAGTGTGTTAGACCAGGACCAGTCTCATTCTGTCTGGTTAATACCTCCTCAGTGTGTTAGACTAGGACCAGTCTCATTCTGTCTGGTTAACACCTCCTGTTAGACCAGGACCAGTCTCATTCTGTCTGGTTAACACCTCCTCAGTGTGTTAGCTCCTCCTCCTGCAGAGCTCTGTCAATGATCCCTCTCTCTTTACCTCTCTACCTCTGTGTTTGTGTGTCTTTGTATGTGTGTATAGAGGGGTGTGTGCTTGTGCGTGGTCCCTTCCTGAAAGTCACTTCCTTCCAAAACACACACGAACTTACCCATCTGTCCCCTCCCTCCCTCAACCATCCACCTCCCTCAACCATCCTCCCTCCCTCCCTCCCTCCCTCCCTCCCTCCCTCCCTCCCTCCCTCCCTCCCTCAACTATCCACCTCCCTCCCTCCCTCAACCATCCACCTCCCTCCCTCCCTCAACCATCCACCTCCCTCCCTCAACCATCCACCTCCCTCCCTCCCTCAACCATCCCCCTCCCTCCCTCCCTCCCTCAACCATCCACCTTGGAGGGCCAGTAGGAGGCATTCTTTCCTCTGGTCTAAAAAAAAAAATCCCAATGTCCCAGGGCAGTGTTTGGGGACATTGCCCTGTGCAGGGTGTCATCTTACGGATGGGACGTTTAACAGGTGTCCTGACTCCCTGAGGTCATTAAAGATCCCTTGGTACTCATCATAAGAGTAAGGGGGTGTTAACCCCGGTGTCCTGGCTAAATTCCCAATCCGGCCCTCAGATCATCACGGTCACCTAATCATCCTCAGCTTCCTATTGGCTGGTTCATTCCCCTCCTCTCCCCTGTAACTATTCCCCAGGTCGTTTACTGCGAATGAGAAGGTGTTCTCAGTCAACTAACCTGGTAAAATAACAGTCAAATACAAAATAAATGACCATTGCAGGAGCTTATTGAAAATGTCCTGTGATCTCTCTGTCCTTGGTATTGTTTTAAAGGGCCTCGTCCCAAATGAAAACCCTATTCCATTCATAGTGCACTACATTATTCCCAGGGCACAAAGGGATTGGGATCGCAAGGTTTCAGAGGGCTCTGGCCTAATGTAGTGCACTACATAGGGAATAGGGCTCTGGTCTAATGTAGTGCACTACATAGGGAAAGGGCTCTGGTCAAATGTAGTTCACTATATAGAGAATAGGGCTCTGGTCTAATGTAGTGCACTATATAGGGAATAGGGCTCTGGTCAAACGTAGGGCACTATATAGGAAATAGGGCTCTGGTCTAATGTAGTGCACTATATAGGGAATAGGGCTCTGGTCTAATGTGGTGCACTACATAGGGAATAGGGCTCTGGTCTAATGTAGTGCACTACATAGGGAATAGGGCTCTGGTCTAATGTAGTGCACTATATAGGGAATAGGGCCCTGGTCTAATGTAGTGCACTATATAGGGAATAGGGCTCTGGTCTAAAGTAGTGCACTATATAAGGAATAGGGCTCTGGTCTAATGTAGTGCACTATATAGGGAATAGGGCTCTGGTCTAAAGTAGTGCACTATATAGGGAATAGGGCTCTGGTCTAAAGTAGTGCACTATATAGGGAATAGGGCTCTGGTCTAATGTAGTGCACTATGTAGGGAATAGGGCTCTGGTCTAAAGTAGTGCACTATATAGGGAATAGGGCTCTGGTCTAATGTAGTGCACTATATAGGGAATAGGGCTCTGGTCTAAAGTAGTGCACTACATAGGGAATAGGTCTCTGGTCTAATGTAGTGCACTATATAGGGAATAGGGCCCTGGTCTAAAGTAGTGCACTATTTGTAAGTCGCTCTGGATAAGAGCGTCTGCTAAATGACTTAAATGTAAATGTAATGTACATAGGGAATAGGGTGCCATAGGGCTCTGGTCAAAAGTAGTTAACTATATAGGGAATAGGGCTCTGGTCACTAGTAGTGCACTATATAGGGAATAGGGCTCTGGTCAAACGTAGGGCACTATATAGGGAATAGGGCTCTGGTCTAATGTAGTGCACTATATAGGGAATAGGGCTCTGGTCTAATGTAGTGCACTATATAGGGAATAGGGCTCTGGTCTAATGTAGTGCACTATATAGGGAATAGGGCTCTGGTCACTAGTAGTTCACTATATAGGGAATAGGGCTCTGGTCTAATGTAGTGCACTATATAGGGAATAGGGCTCTGGTCTAATGTAGTGCACTATATAGGGAATAGGGCTCTGGTCTAATGTAGTGCACTATATAGGGAATAGGGCTCTGGTCACTAGTAGTTCACTATATAGGGAATAGGGCTCTGGTCTAATGTAGTGCACTATATAGGGAATAGGGCTCTGGTCACTAGTAGTTCACTATATAGGGAATAGGGCTCTGGTCTAATGTAGTGCACTATATAGGGAATAGGGCTCTGGTCTAATGTAGTGCACTATATAGGGAATAGGGCTCTGGTCTAAAGTAGTGCACTATATAGGGAATAGGGCTCTGGTCTAGTAGTAGTGTACTATATAGGGAATAGGGCTCTGGTCTAATGTAGTGCACTATATAGGGAATAGGGCTCTGGTCACTAGTAGTTCACTATATAGGGAATAGGGCTCTGGTCACTAGTAGTTCACTATATAGGGAATAGGGCTCTGGTCACTAGTAGTTCACTATATAGGGAATAGGGCTCTGGTCACTAGTAGTTCACTATATAGGGAATAGGGCTCTGGTAACTAGTAGTTCACTATATAGGGAATAGGGCTCTGGTCAAACGTAGGGCACTATATAGGGGATAGGGCTCTGGTCTAAAGTAGTGCACTATATAGGGAATAAGGCTCTGGTCTAATGTAGTGCACTACATAGGGAATAGGGCTCTGGTCTAATGTAGTGCACTACATAGGGAATAGGGCTCTGGTCTAATGTAGTGCACTATATAGGGAATAGGGCTCTGGTCTAATGTAGTGCACTATATAGGGAATAGGGCTCTGGTCTAAAGTAGTGCACTATATATGGAATAGGGCTCTGGTCTAAAGTAGTGCACTATATAGGGTATAGGGCTCTGGTCTAATGTAGTGCACTATATAGGGAATAGGGCTCTGGTCTAAAGTAGTGCACTATATATGGAATAGGGCTCTGGTCTAAAGTAGTGCACTATATAGGGAATAGGGCTCTGGTCTAATGTAGTGCACTATATAGGGAATAGGGCTCTGGTCTAAAGTAGTGCACTATATAGGGAATAGGGCTCTGGTCTAATGTAGTGCACTATATAGGGAATAGGGCTCTGGTCTAAAGTAGTGCACTATAGGGAATAGGGCTCTGGTCTAATGTAGTGCACTATATAGGGAATAGGGCCCTGGTCTAAAGTAGTGCACTATATAGGGAATAGGGCTCTGGTCTAAAGTAGTGCACTATATAGGGAATAGGGCTCTGGTCTATAGTAGTGCACTATATAGGGAATAGGGCTCTGGTCTAAGTAGTGCACTATATAGGGAATAGGGCTCTGGTCTAAGTAGTGCACTATATAGGGAATAGGGCTCTGGTCTAATGTAGTGCACTATATAGGGAATAGGGCTCTGGTCTAAAGTAGTGCACTATATAGGAATAGGGCTCTGGTCTATAGTAGTACACTATATAGGGAATAGGGCTCTGGTCTAAGTAGTGCACTATATAGGGAATAGGGCTCTGGTCTAAGTAGTGCACTATATAGGGAATAGGGCTCTGGTCTATAGTAGTGCACTATATAGGAATAGGGCTCTGGTCTAAGTAGTGCACTATATAGGAATAGGGCTCTGGTCATAGTAGTTCACTATATAGGGAATAGGGCTCTGGTCTATAGTAGTGCACTATATAGGGAATAGGGCTCTGGTCATAGTAGTACCACTATATAGGGAATAGGGCTCTGGTCTAAGTAGTGCACTATATAGGGAATAGGGCTCTGGTCTAAAGTAGTGCACTATATAGGGAATAGGGCTCTGGTCTATAGTAGTGTACTATATAGGGAATAGGGCTCTGGTCTAAAGTAGTGCACTATATAGGAATAGGGCTCTGGTCTAAAGTAGTGCACTATATAGGAATAGGGCTCTGGTCTAAAAGTAGTGCACTATATAGGGAATAGGGCTCTGGTCTAAGTAGTGCACTATATAGGGAATAGGGCTCTGGTCTAAGTAGTGCACTATATAGGGAATAGGGCTCTGGTCTAAAGTAGTGCACTATATAGGGAATAGGGCTCTGGTCTAAAGTAGTGCACTATATAGGGAATAGGGCTCTGGTCTAAGTAGTGCACTATATAGGGAATAGGGCTCTGGTCTATAGTAGTTCACTATATAGGGAATAGGGCTCTGGTCTAAAGTAGTGCACTATATAGGGAATAGGGCTCTGGTCTAAAGTAGTGCACTATATAGGGAATAGGGCTCTGGTCTAAGTAGTGCACTATATAGGGAATAGGGCTCTGGTCTAATAGTAGTACCACTATATAGGGAATAGGGCTCTGGTCTAATGTAGTGCACTATATAGGAATAGGGCTCTGGTCTAAGTAGTGCACTATATAGGGAATAGGGCTCTGGTCTAAAGTAGTGCACTATATAGGGAATAGGGCTCTGGTCTAAGTAGTGCACTATATAGGAATAGGGCTCTGGTCTAAAGTAGTGCACTATATAGGGAATAGGGCTCTGGTCTAAAGTAGTGCACTATATAGGGAATAGGGCTCTGGTCTAAAGTAGTGCACTATATAGGGAATAGGGCTCTGGTCTAAAGTAGTGCACTATATAGGGAATAGGGCTCTGGTCTAAAGTAGTGCACTATATAGGGAATAGGGCTCTGGTCTAAAGTAGTGCACTATATAGGAATAGGGCTCTGGTCTAAAGTAGTGCACTATATAGGGAATAGGGCTCTGGTCTAAAGTAGTGCACTATATAGGAATAGGGCTCTGGTCTAATAGTAGTGCACTATATAGGAATAGGGCTCTGGTCTAAAGTAGTGCACTATATAGGGAATAGGGCTCTGGTCTAAAGTAGTGCACTATATAGGGAATAGGGCTCTGGTCTAAGTAGTGCACTATATAGGGAATAGGGCTCTGGTCTAAAGTAGTGCACTATATAGGGAATAGGGCTCTGGTCTAAGTAGTGCACTATATAGGGAATAGGGCTCTGGTCTAAGTAGTGCACTATATAGGGAATAGGGCTCTGGTCTAAAGTAGTGCACTATATAGGGAATAGGGCTCTGGTCTAAGTAGTGCACTATATAGGAATAGGGCTCTGGTCTAAAGTAGTGCACTATATAGGGAATAGGGCTCTGGTCTAAAGTAGTGCACTATATAGGGAATAGGGCTCTGGTCTAAAGTAGTGCACTATATAGGAATAGGGCTCTGGTCTAAAGTAGTGCACTATATAGGGAATAGGGCTCTGGTCTAAAGTAGGGCTCTGGCAAAGTATATAGGGAATAGGGCTCTGGTCTAAAGTAGTGCACTATATAGGGAATAGGGCTCTGGTCTAAAGTAGTGCACTATATAGGGAATAGGGCTCTGGTCTAAATAGTAGTGCACTATATAGGGAATAGGGCTCTGGTCTAAAGTAGTGCACTATATAGGGAATAGGGCTCTGGTCTGTAGTGCACTATATAGGAATAGGGCTCTGGTCTAGTAGTGCACTATATAGGGAATAGGGCTCTGGTCTAAAGTAGTACCACTATATAGGGAATAGGGCTCTGGTCTAAAGTAGTGCACTATATAGGAATAGGGCTCTGGTCTAAAGTAGTGCACTATATAGGAATAGGGCTCTGGTCTAAAGTAGTGCACTATATAGGGAATAGGGCTCTGGTCTATAGTAGTGCACTATATAGGGAATAGGGCTCTGGTCTAAAGTAGTGCACTATATAGGGAATAGGGCTCTGGTCTAAAGTAGTGCACTATATAGGGAATAGGGCTCTGGTCTATAGTAGTGCACTATATAGGAATAGGGCTCTGGTCTAAAGTAGTGCACTATATAGGGAATAGGGCTCTGGTCAATAGTAGTGCACTATATAGGGAATAGGGCTCTGGTCTAATGTAGTGCACTATATAGGGAATAGGGCTCTGGTCTATAGTAGTGCACTATATAGGGAATAGGGCCTGGTCTAATAGTAGTGCACTATATAGGGAATAGGGCTCTGGTCTAAGTAGTACCACTATATAGGAATAGGGCTCTGGTCTAAAGTAGTGCACTATATAGGAATAGGGCTCTGGTCAATAGTAGTCCACTATATAGGGAATAGGGCTCTGGTCTATAGTAGTGCACTATATAGGAATAGGGCTCTGGTCTAATGTAGTGCACTATATAGGGAATAGGGCTCTGGTCTAAAGTAGTGCACTATATAGGAATAGGGCTCTGGTCTAAAGTAGTGCACTATATAGGGAATAGGGCTCTGGTCTAATAGTAGTGCACTATATAGGGAATAGGGCTCTGGTCTAAGTAGTGTACTATATAGGGAATAGGGCTCTGGTCTAAGTAGTACCACTATATAGGGAATAGGGCTCTGGTCACTAGTAGTTCACTATATAGGGAATAGGGCTCTGGTCATAGTAGTTCACTATATAGGGAATAGGGCTCTGGTCTAATAGTAGTACCACTATATAGGGAATAGGGCTCTGGTCAATAGTAGTACCACTATATAGGGAATAGGGCTCTGGTCTAATAGTAGTTCACTATATAGGGAATAGGGCTCTGGTCAAAGTAGGGCACTATATAGGGAATAGGGCTCTGGTCTAAAGTAGTGCACTATATAGGGAATAAGGCTCTGGTCTAAGTAGTGCACTATATAGGGAATAGGGCTCTGGTCTAATGTAGTGCACTACATAGGGAATAGGGCTCTGGTCTAAGTAGTGCACTATATAGGGAATAGGGCTCTGGTCTAATGTAGTGCACTATATAGGGAATAGGGCTCTGGTCTAAGTAGTGCACTATATAGGGAATAGGGCTCTGGTCTAATGTAGTAGTACTATATAGGGAATAGGGCTCTGGTCTAAAGTAGTGCACTATATAGGAATAGGGCTCTGGTCTAAAGTAGTGCACTATATAGGGAATAGGGCTCTGGTCTAAAGTAGTGCACTATATAGGGAATAGGGCTCTGGTCTAATGTAGTGCACTATATAGGGAATAGGGCTCTGGTCTAAAGTAGTGCACTATATAGGGAATAGGGCTCTGGTCTAATGTAGTGCACTATATAGGGAATAGGGCTCTGGTCTAAAGTAGTGCACTACATAGGGAATAGGGCTCTGGTCTAATGTAGTGCACTATATAGGGAATAGGGCCCTGGTCTAAAGTAGTGCACTACATAGGGAATAGGGTGCCATAGGGCTCTGGTCAAAAGTAGTTCACTATATAGGGAATAGGGCTCTGGTCACTAGTAGTGCACTATATAGGGAATAGGGCTCTGGTCAAACGTAGGGCACTATATAGGGAATAGGGCTCTGGTCTAATGTAGTGCACTATATAGGGAATAGGGCTCTGGTCTAATGTAGTGCACTATATAGGGAATAGGGCTCTGGTCTAAAGTAGTGCACTATATAGGGAATAGGGCTCTGGTCACTAGTAGTTCACTATATAGGGAATAGGGCTCTGGTCTAATGTAGTGCACTATATAGGGAATAGGGCTCTGGTCTAATGTAGTGCACTATATAGGGAATAGGGCTCTGGTCTAATGTAGTGCACTATATAGGGAATAGGGCTCTGGTCTAATGTAGTGCACTATATAGGGAATAGAGCTCTGGTCACTAGTAGTTCACTATATAGGGAATAGGGCTCTGGTCTAATGTAGTGCACTATATAGGGAATATGGCTCTGGTCTAATGTAGTGCACTATATAGGGAATAGGGCTCTGGTCTAATGTAGTGCACTATATAGGGAATATGGCTCTGGTCTAATGTAGTGCACTATATAGGGAATAGGGCTCTGGTCTAATGTAGTGCACTATATAGGGAATAGGGCTCTGGTCTATAGTAGTGCACTATATAGGGAATAGGGCTCTGGTCACTAGTAGTACACTATATAGGGAATAGGGCTCTGGTCTAAAGTAGTGCACTATATAGGGAATAGGGCTCTGGTCTATAGTAGTGCACTATATAGGGAATAGGGCTCTGGTCTAAAGTAGTTCACTATATAGGGAATAGGGCTCTGGTCTAAAGTAGTGCACTATATAGGGAATAGGGCTCTGGTCTAAAGTAGTGCACTATATAGGGAATAGGGCTCTGGTCACTAGTAGTGTACTATATAGGGAATAGGGCCCTGGTCTAAAGTAGTGCACTATATAGGGAATAGGGCTCTGGTCTAAAGTAGTGCACTATATAGGGAATAGGGCTCTGGTCTAATGTAGTGCACTATATAGGGAATAGGGCTCTGGTCTAATGTAGTGCACTATATAGGGAATAGGGCTCTGGTCTAATGTAGTGCACTATATAGGGAATAGGGCTCTGGTCTAATGTAGTGCACTATATAGGGAATATGGCTCTGGTCTAATGTAGTGCACTATATAGGGAATAGGGCTCTGGTCTAATGTAGTGCACTATATAGGGAATAGGGCTCTGGTCTAATGTAGTGCACTATATAGGGAATAGGGCTCTGGTCTAATGTAGTGCACTATATAGGGAATAGGGCTCTGGTCTAATGTAGTGCACTATATAGGGTAGGGCTCTGGTCTAATGTAGTGCACTATATAGGGTAGGGCTCTGGTCTAATGTAGTTTACTATATAGGGTAGGGCTCTGGTCTAATGTAGTGCACTACATAGGGGATAAGGCTCTGGTCTAATGTAGGGCACTATATAGGGAATAGGGCTCTGGTCTAAAGTAGTGCACTATATAGGGAATAGGGCTCTGGTCAAACGTAGTGCACTATATAGGGAATAGGGCTCTGGTCAAACGTAGGGCACTATATAGGGAATAGGGCTCTGGTCAAACGTAGGGCACTATATAGGGAATAGGACTCTGGTCACTAGTAGTTCACTATATAGGGAATAGGGCTCTGGTCAAACGTAGGGCACTATATAGGGAATAGGACTCTGGTCACTAGTAGTTCACTATATAGGGAATAGGGCTCTGGTCAAACGTAGGGCACTATATAGGGAATAGGACTCTGGTCACTAGTAGTTCACTATATAGGGAATAGGGCTCTGGTCTATAGTAGTTCACTATATAGGTAATAGGGCTCTGGTCACTAGTAGTTCACTATATAGGGAATAGGGCTCTGGTCTATAGTAGTTCACTATATAGCGAATAGGGCTCTGGTCACTAGTAGTTCACTATATAGGGAATAGGGCTCTGGTCTATAGTAGTTCACTATATAGGTAATAGGGCTCTGGTCACTAGTACATTTACATTTACATTTAAGTCATTTAGCAGACGCTCTTATCCAGAGCGACTTACAAATTGGTGAATTCACCTTCTGACATCCAGTGGAACAGCCACTTTACAATAGTGCATCTAAATCATTAAGGGGGGGTGGTGAGAAGGATTACTTATCTTATCCTAGGTATTCCTTGAAGAGGTGGGGTTTCAGGTGTCTCCGGAAGGTGGTGATTGACTCCGCTGTCCTGGCGTCGTGAGGGAGTTTGTTCCACCATTGGGGGGCCAGAGCAGCGAACAGTTTTGACTGGGCTGAGCGGGAACTGTACTTCCTCAATGGTAGGGAGGCGAGCAGGCCAGAGGTGGATGAACGCAGTGCCCTTGCTTGGGTGTAGGGCCTGATCAGAGCCTGGAGGTACTGCGGTGCCGTTCCCCTCACAGCTCCGTAGGCAAGCACCATGGTCTTGTAGCGGATGCGAGCTTCAACTGGAAGCCAGTGGAGAGAGCGGAGGAGCGGGAGTGACGTGAGAGAACCGGAAGGTTGAACACCAGACGGGCTGCGGCGTTCTGGATGAGTTGTAGGGGTTTAATGGCACAGGCAGGGAGCCCAGCCAACAGCGAGTTGCAGTAATCCAGACGGGAGATGACAAGTGCCTGGATTAGGACCTGCGCCGCTTCCTGTGTGAGGCAGGGTCGTACTCTGCGGATGTTGTAGAGCATGAACCTACAGGAACGGGCCACCGCCATGATGTTGGTTGAGAACGACAGGGTGTTGTCCAGGATCACGCCAAGGTTCTTAGCGCTCTGGGAGGAGGACACAATGGAGTTGTCAACCGTGATGGCGAGATCATGGAACGGGCAGTCCTTCCCCGGGAGGAAGAGCAGCTCCGTCTTGCCGAGGTTCAGCTTGAGGTGGTGATCCGTCATCCACACTGATATGTCTGCCAGACATGCAGAGATGCGATTCGCCACCTGGTCATCAGAAGGAGGAAAGGAGAAGATTAATTGTGTGTCGTCTGCATAGCAATGATAGGAGAGACCATGTGAGGTTATGACAGAGCCAAGTGACTTGGTGTATAGCGAGAATAGGAGAGGGCCTAGAACAGAGCCCTGGGGGACACCAGTGGTGAGAGCGCGTGGCGAGGAGACAGATTCTCGCCACGCCACCTGGTAGGAGCGACCTGTCAGGTAGGACGCAATCCAAGCGTGGGCCGCGCCGGAGATGCCCAACTCGGAGAGGGTGGAGAGGGAGGATCTGATGGTTCACAGTATCAAGGCAGCCGATAGGTCTAGAAGGATGAGAGCAGAGGAGAGAGAGTTAGCTTTGGCAGTGCGGAGCGCCTCCGTGATACAGAGAAGAGCAGTCTCAGTTGAATGACTAGTCTTGAAACCTGACTGATTTGGATCAAGAAGGTCATTCTGAGAGAGATAGTGGGAGAGCTGGCCAAGGACGGCACGTTCAAGAGTTTTGGAGAGAAAAGAAAGAAGGGATACTGGTCTGTAGTTGTTGACATCGGAGGGATCGAGTGTAGGTTTTTCAGAAGGGGTGCAACTCTCGCTCTCTTGAAGACGGAAGGGACGTAGCCAGCGGTCAGGGATGAGTTGATGAGAGAGGTGAGGTAAGGAGAAGGTCCCCGGAAATGGTCTGGAGAAGAGAGGAGGGGATAGGGTCGAGCGGGCAGGTTGTTGGGCGGCCGCCGTCACAAGAAGCGAGATTTCATCTGGAGAGAGAGGGGAGAGAAAGAGGTCAGAGCACAGGGTAGGGTAGTGTGAGCAGAACCAGCGGTGTCGTTTTGACTTAGCAAACGAGGATCGGATGTCGTCGACCTTCTTTTCAAAATGGTTGACGAAGTCATCTGCAGAGAGGGAGGAGGGGGGGGGAGGGGAGGAGGATTCAGGAGGGAGGAGAAGGTGGCAAAGAGCTTCCTAGGGTTAGAGGCAGATGCTTGGAATTTAGAGTGGTAGAAAGTGGCTTTAGCAGCAGAGACAGAGGAGGAAAATGTAGAGAGGAGGGAGTGAAAGGATGCCAGGTCCGCAGGGAGGGAAGTTTTCCTCCATTTCCGCTCGGCTGCCCGGAGCTCTGTTCTGTGAGCTCGCAATGAGTCATCGAGCCACGGAGCGGGAGGAGGACCGAGCCGGCCTGGAGGATAGGGGACATAGAGAGTCAAAGGATGCAGAAAGGGAAGAGAGGAGGTTGAGGAGGCAGACTCAGGAGAAAGGTTGGAGAAGGTATGAGCAGAGGGAAGTGATGATAGGATGGAAGAGGAGAGAGTAGCGGGGAGAAAGAGCGAAGGTTGGGACGGCGCGATACCATCCGAGTAGGGGCAGTGTGGGAAGTGTTGGATGAGAGCGAGAGGGAAAAGGATACAAGGTAGTGGTCGGAGACTTGGAGGAGTTGCAATGAGGTTAGTGGAAGAACAGCATCTAGTAAAGATGAGGTCGAGCGTATTGCCTGCCTTGTGAGTAGGGGGGAAGGTGAGAGGGTGAGGTCAAAGAGGAGAGGAGTGGAAAGAAGGAGGCAGAGAGGAATGAGTCAAAGGTAGACGTGGGGGGAGGTTAAAGTCGCCCAGGACTGTGAGAGGTGAGCCGTCCTCAGGAAAGGAGCTTATCAAGGCATCAAGCTCATTGATGAACTCTCCGAGGAACCTGGAGGGCGATAAATGATAAGGATGTTAAGCTTGAAAGGGCTGGTAACTGTGACAGCATGGAATTCAAAGGAGGCGATAGATAGATGGGTAAGGGGAGAGAGAGAATGACCACTTGGGAGAGATGAGGATCCCGGTGCCACCACCCCGTGACCAGAAGCTCTCGGGGTGTGCGAGAACACGTGGGCGGACGAAGAGAGAGCAGTAGGAGTAGCAGTGTTATCTGTGGTGATCCATGTTTCCGTCAGTGCCAGGAAGTCGAGGACTGGAGGAGGCATAGGCTGAGATGAACTCTGCCTTGTTGGCCGCAGATCGGCAGTTCCAGAGGCTACCGGAGACCAGGAACTCCACGTGGGTCGTGCGCGCTGGGACCACCAGATTAGGTGACGCGGCCACGCGGTGTGGAGCGTTTGTATGGTCTGTGCAGAGAGGAGAGAACAGGGATAGATAGACACATAGTTGACAGGGTACAGAAGAGGCTACGCTAATGCAAAGGAGATTGGAATGACAAGTGGACTACACGTCTCGAATGTTCAGAAAGTTAAGCTTACGTAGCAAGAATCTTATAGACTAAAATGATTGAAATGATACAGTACTGCTGGAGTAGGCTAGCTGGTAGTGGCTGCGATGTAGCTAACCTAGAAAATCGCTCTAGGCTAAACAATTGACTTAGATACAAAGACGGCTATGTAGCTAGCTAGCTACGATCAAACAAAACAAACCGTTGTACTGTAATAGTTACTACAGTGCTGCTATTCGGGGCTAGCTGGCTAGCTACGTTAAGAGAACGACAATAGCTGGCCAGCTAACCTAGAAAATCGCTCTAGGCTACACAATTGTCTTAGATGCAAAGACGGCTATGTAGCTAGCTAGCTACGATCAAACAAAACAAACCGTTGTACTGTAATAGTTACTACAGTGCTGCTATTCGGGGGCTAGCTGGCTAGCTACGTTGAAAGACCGACAATAGCTGGCCAGCTAACCTAGAAAATCGCTCTAGACTACACAATTGTCTTAGATACAAAGACGGCTATGTAGCTGGCTAGCTACGATCAAACAAATCAAACCGTTGTACTGTAATGAAGTGAAATGAAAAATGTGATACTACCTGTGGAGCGACGCGGAATGTTGACCGGGTAGTTGGAGTTCAATTCGGTAGAGGTAGTAGTTCACTATATAGGGAATAGGGCTCTGGTCTATAGTAGTTCACTATATAGCGAATAGGGCTCTGGTCACTAGTAGTTCACTATATAGCGAATAGGGCTCTGGTCACTAGTAGTTCACTATATAGCGAATAGGGCTCTGGTCACTAGTAGTTCACTATATAGCGAATAGGGCTCTGGTCACTAGTAGTTCACTATATAGCGAATAGGGCTCTGATCTATAGTAGTACCACTATATAGGGAATAGGGCTCTGGTCTAAAGTAGTGCACTATATAGGGAATAGGGCTCTGGTCACTAGTAGTGTACTATATAGGGAATAGGGCCCTGGTCTAAAGTAGTGCACTATATAGGGAATAGGGCTCTGGTCTAAAGTAGTGCACTATATAGGGAATAGGGCTCTGGTCTAATGTAGTGCACTATATAGGGAATAGGGCTCTGGTCACTAGTAGTTCACTATATAGCGAATAGGGCTCTGGTCACTAGTAGTTCACTATATAGCGAATAGGGCTCTGGTAACTAGTAGTTCACTATATAGCGAATAGGGCTCTGGTCACTAGTAGTTCACTATATAGCGAATAGGGCTCTGGTCACTAGTAGTTCACTATATAGCGAATAGGGCTCTGGTCTAAAGTAGTGCACTATATAGGGAATAGGGCTCTGGTCTAAAGTAGTGCACTATATAGGGAATAGGGCTCTGGTCACTAGTAGTGTACTATATAGGGAATAGGGCCCTGGTCTAATGTAGTGCACTATATAGGGAATAGGGCTCTGGTCTAAAGTAGTGCACTATATAGGGAATAGGGCTCTGGTCTAATGTAGTGCACTATATAGGGAATAGGGCTCTGGTCTAATGTAGTGCACTATATAGGGAATAGGGCTCTGGTCTAATGTAGTGCACTATATAGGGAATAGGGCTCTGGTCTAATGTAGTGCACTATATAGGGAATAGGGCTCTGATCTAATGTAGTGCACTATATAGGGAATAGGGCTCTGGTCTAATGTAGTGCACTATATAGGGAATAGGGCTCTGGTCTAATGTAGTGCACTATATAGGGAATAGGGCTCCGGTCTAATGTAGTGCACTATATAGGGAATAGGGCTCTGGTCTAATGTAGTGCACTATATAGTGTAGGGCTCTGGTCTAATGTAGTGCACTATATAGGGTAGGGCTCTGGTCTAATGTAGTGCACTATATAGGGTAGGGCTCTGGTCTAATGTAGTGCACTACATAGGGGATAGGGCTCTGGTCTAACGTAGGGCACTATATAGGGAATAGGGCTCTGGTCTAAAGTAGTGCACTATATAGGGAATAGGGCTCTGGTCAAACGTAGTGCACTATATAGGGAATAGGGCTCTGGTCTAAAGTAGTGCACTACATAGGGGATAGGGCTCTGGTCTAATGTAGGGCACTATATAGGGAATAGGGCTCTGGTCTAAAGTAGTGCACTATATAGGGGATAGGGCTCTGGTCAAACGTAGTGCACTATATAGGGAATAGGGCTCTGGTCTAAAGTAGTGCACTACATAGGGGATAGGGCTCTGGTCTAATGTAGGGCACTATATAGGGAATAGGGCTCTGGTCTAAAGTAGTGCACTACATAGGGGATAGGGCTCTGGTCTAATGTAGGGCACTATATAGGGAATAGGGCTCTGGTCAAACGTAGTGCACTATATAGGGAATAGGGCTCTGGTCTAAAGTAGTGCACTACATAGGGGATAGGGCTCTGGTCTAATGTAGGGCACTATATAGGGAATAGGGCTCTGGTCTAAAGTAGTGCACTATATAGGGGATAGGGCTCTGGTCAAACGTAGTGCACTATATAGGAATAGGGCTCTGGTCTAAAGTAGTGCACTACATAGGGGATAGGGCTCTGGTCTAATGTAGGGCACTATATAGGGAATAGGGCTCTGGTCTAAAGTAGTGCACTACATAGGGAATAGGGCTCTGGTCTAAAGTAGTGCACTATATAGGGAATAGGGCTCTGGTCAAACGTAGTGCACTATATAGGGAATAGGGCTCTGGTCAAATGTAGTTCACTATATAGGGAATAGGGCTCTGGTCACTAGTAGTTCACTATATAGGGAATAGGGTTCCATTTGGGATGCAGATGGAGATTTGACTACTTGGAGGCGTGATGGTGGCCCCGGTCGGGCTGGGGGTCACGCTGGGGTCAGGCTGGGGTCGCGCTGGGGGTCACGGCGAATAAAGCAGGTAGCATCAGCTGACCCTGAAACTAATTCATTCATAATTAGAGCTACCCTTAAAAAGCACAGAGTTTGCTGACTCCAAAATGGCACCCTATTCCCTGTATAGTGCACTACTTTAGACCAGTGCCCTATATAGTGTACTACCTTAGACCAGTTCCCTATATAGTGCACTACTTTAGAACAGGGCCCTATATAGTGCACTACTTTAGACCAGTTCCCTATATAGTGCACTACTTTAGACCAGGGCCCAATATAGTGCACTACTCTAGACCAGGACCCTATATAGTGCACTACTTTAGACCAGGGCCTATATAGTGCACTACTTTAGACCAGGGCCCTATATAGTGCACTACTCTAGACCAGGACCCTATATAGTGCACTACTTTAGACCAGGGCCCTATATAGTGCACTACTTTAGACCAGGGCCTATATAGTGCACTACTTTAGGCCAGGGCCCTATATAGTGCACTACCTTAGACCAGGGCCTATATAGTGCACTACTTTAGACCAGGGCCCTATATAGTGCACTACTTTAGACCAGGGCTCTATATAGTGCACTACCTTAGACCAGGGCCCCATATAGTGCACTACTTTAGACCAGTTCCCAATATAGTGCACTACTTTAGACCAGGGCCCTATATAGTGCACTACTCTAGATACAATATATACCAATACATCTAATATAGAGACAGCTGTTGAGGTAATGACTAGGCTATGGTCCCTGTTACACATCAATACATCTAAATGTAATATAGAGACAGCTGTTGAGGTAATGACTAGGCTTTGGTCCCTGTTACACATCAATACATCTAATATAGAGACAGGTGTTGAGGTAATAACTAGGCAGACTTTAGTATTTAGAGCTCAATGGGTCCTGGTCAACAGCATGGCTCAATGGGTCCTGGTTAACAGTAGTCCACTATGGGTCCTGGTCAACAGTAGTGCACTATGGGTCCTGGTCAACAGTAGTCCACTATGGGTCAGTAGTGCACTATGGGTCCTGGTCAACAGTAGAGCACTATGGGTCCTGGTCAACAGTAGAGCACTATGGGTCCTGGTCAACAGTAGTCCACTATGGGTCCTGGTCAACAGTAGTGCACTATGGGTCCTGGTCAACAGTAGTCCACTATGGGTCCTGGTCAACAGTAGTGCACTATGGGTCCTGGTCAACAGTAGTCCACTATGGGTCCTGGTCAACAGTAGAGCACTATGGGTCCTGGTCAACAGTAGTCCACTATGGGTCCTGGTCAACAGTAGAGCACAATGGGTCCTGGTCAACAGTAGTGTACTATGGGTCCTGGTCAACAGTAGAGATCAATGGGTCCTGGTCAACAGTAGTCCACTATGGGTCCTGGTCAACAGTAGAGCACTATGGGTCCTGGTCAACAGTAGAGCACTATGGGTCCTGGTCAACAGTAGAGCACTATGGGTCCTGGTCAACAGTAGTCCACTATGGGTCCTGGTCAACAGTAGAGCACTATGGGTCCTGGTCAACAGTAGTCCACTATGGGTCCTGGTCAACAGTAGAGCACTATGGGTCCTGGTCAACAGTAGTCCACTATGGGTCCTGGTCAACAGTAGTCCACTATGGGTCCTGGTCAACAGTAGAGCACTATGGGTCCTGGTCAACAGTAGAGCACTATGGGTCCTGGTCAACAGTAGTCCACTATGGGTCCTGGTCAACAGTAGAGCACTATGGGTCCTGGTCAACAGTAGTGTACTATGGGTCCTGGTCAACAGTAGTCCACTATGGGTCCTGGTCAACAGTAGAGATCAATGGGTCCTGGTCAACAGTAGTCCACTATGGGTCCTGGTCAACAGTAGAGCACTATGGGTCCTGGTCAACAGTAGAGCTCAATGGGTCCTGGTCAACAGTAGAGCACTATGGGTCCTGGTCAACAGTAGTCCACTATGGGTCCTGGTCAACAGTAGTCCACTATAGGTCCTGGTCAACAGTAGTGCACTATGGGTCCTGGTCAACAGTAGAGCACTATGGGTCCTGGTCAACAGTAGTCCACTATGGGTCCTGGTCAACAGTAGAGCACTATGGGTCCTGGTCAACAGTAGTCCACTATGGGTCCTGGTCAACAGTAGTCCACTATGGGTCCTGGTCAACAGTAGTGCACTATGGGTCCTGGTCAACAGTAGTCCACTATGGGTACTGGTCAACAGTAGTCCACTATGGGTACTGGTCAACAGTAGTCCACTATGGGTCCTGGTCAACAGTAGTCCACTATGGGTCCTGGTCAACAGTAGTCCACTATGGGTCCTGGTCAACAGTAGTCCACTATGGGTCCTGGTCAACAGTAGTGCACTATGGGTCCTGGTCAACAGTAGTCCACTATGGGTCCTGGTCAACTGTAGAGCACTATGGGTCCTGGTCAACAGTAGAGCACTATGGGTCCTGGTCAACAGTAGAGCACTATGGATCCTGGTCAACAGTAGTCCACTATGGGTCCTGGTCAACTGTAGAGCACTATGGGTCCTGGTCAACTGTAGAGCACTATGGGTCCTGGTTAACAGTAGAGCACTATGGGTTCTGGTCAACAGTAGTCCACTATGGGTCCTGGTCAACAGTAGAGATCAATGAGTCCTGGTCAACAGTAGAGCACTATGGGTCCTGGTCAACAGTAGAGCACTATGGGTCCTGGTCAACAGTAGTCCTGGTCAACAGTAGTCCACTATGGGTCCTGGTCAACAGTAGAGATCAATAGGTACTGGTCAACAGTAGAGATCAATGGGTCCTGGTCAACAGTAGAGCACTATGGGTCCTGGTCAACAGTAGAGCTCTATGGGTCCTGGTCAACAGTAGAGCTCTGTGGGTCAATTAAGGTGAACACATTCCAGAGAATTAAAGAATCCTATTGGCCCTTTAAATCTCACATTGTTGGGCTGAACCACCAGTGTGATCCAGGTCACTGAGACAGTAGTCAGTACCTGTCTTACTTCCTCTAGTCTAAAGGAGTGCATTATAGGAAATAAGATGCCACTCATTCTGTCCCAATAATATCTCCTGTCTCCTTGATGTGTGCCCTCGTTCACTACTCCCCCACTGACTTAAAAACTGGACTGGTCGTGGAACGGGTTAAAGGGGACTTTCCATGTACCAATCATTTCCTTTCCTTTCCATTTACCAATAGGTTCCTTTCCATGTACCAATCGTTTCCTTTCCTTTCCATGTACCAATAGGTTCCTTTCCTTTCCATGTACCAATAGGTTCCTTTCTGTTCCATGTACCAATAGGTTCCTTTCCTTTCCATGTACCAATCGTTTCCTTTCCTTTCCATGTACCAATCGTTTCCTTTCCTTTCCATGTACCAATAGGTTCCTTTCTGTTCCATGCACCAATCGTTTCCTTTCATTTCCATTTACCAATAGGTTCCTTTCCTTTCCATGTACCAATAGGTTCCTTTCCTTTCCATGTACCAATCGTTTCCTTTCCTTTCCATGTACCAATAGGTTCCTTTCCATGTACCAATCGTTTCCTTTCCTTTCCATGTACCAATAGGTTCATTTCCTTTCCATGTACCAATAGGTTCCTTTCCTTTCCAAGAACCAATAGGTTCCTCTCCTTTCCATGCACCAATAG